>NW_024609868.1:40558701-40642723 GCF_016920785.2 Ixodes scapularis
TGTAGAGACGGCATTCTGTAAATATTGACGTCAACGGATTTTTTTTATATATTTCTTAAAGGGGTGGTACAACAATATTAAATTCGAATGTCCTTCACTTTACACGAGCTTACTGGCACTGGTGAAACTCAAGGATACTCGCACGCAACGCCACTGGCCAAGAAACTCCTTTGTTGCGCTGTAATAGACTTGATAAATTCCCCAAGCATCAAGGAGAAAGCAGAGATTTGTTTTCCACGCGCCGCACGGGCTCGCCTCAGCAGTAGTAACTTTTCTAAAGCAAATGCTTAAAACTAGTGCCACTAAATAAGCTACGCTTATTTAGTGCTCTACTCATTTAGTGGCTCTACTTAAAACAATTTGCATCTTGCACGCGCGCCAACGCTTTATTTTGGGTAATTACTGCGAATCTTTTATACGGGGAAGGCGTGCGCGTGTGGCGCGTGAAACACCGATTCGCGTGTTCTCCTTGAGGGTAATTTACTAATAGGTGTATTCCAAAGACAAAAGCGAGCGTTTTCATTCGATCTCTCCTTCACAAAACGTGATTACGTAGCTGGGCGATCGGAGTACCACCCAGTGACGATATTTGAATGCGGCTCATAAATTGGACCCGAGCACTGGGTGGGCACTCGATTTGGGCTCGTGATAATCGATAGCTCGAGAAGCATTCGGGTACTGGCCCATGTCCAATCGCTGCAACGACGACAATAGCCGAGCCATAACCATGTCTGGAACTCAGCGCTTGTCCTGTGCTTTGCCAACCCCAGCGCGTGGCTATGATCATCATTGGCGGCACATATATACGCTCCAGATCACGTGGCCGCTTGTTCTCGCCACGCTGCTTACTACGGAGAACCGTGCAGTGCGCACGCGCGTCATTTCTTACCTGCTGACTTGCTCGTTTTGCTTGAGCGTACGCGACGCTCTCATGTCTGAATGAAGCGGCGATAGACGCCGCTCCGGCAGCCGCGATTTTACAATCTTCGCTCATCACTCTGGGCATGAGCTCGCGTGCTCTGCGGCACAGGTAGTTCACGCGACTCTCTCGCGTGACTCGGCGAAGCGTTAAGCGGGTTTCACATGCAGCGATTTTGGCCCGAAAGCGGCGCGATTTCTGCCGTCGCGGCGCTCGTGCCGCTGAATTGCTGGTGCTGGCTAGAGCGCCGCGACGGCAGAAATCGCGCCGCTCTAGGGCCAAAACCGCTGCATGTGAACTAGGTTTTAATCCCCCTCTCATCTTTTTGTCTTAATAATTTTTTGCCTTGTTTTATTTAGAAGCCAATTTTTTCAGAATTATCTGGTCTTTGGCGTAGTTTTGCTGCTGCCCACTTACAAATGGCACCATGGTAAACAGTGACACATGCGGCGCGTGACACGTTGGACCTCTCTCGGCCACTAGAACCTATTGCAGCTGGAAAAGATGTCAAATTTTGTCTATCAAGAGAAAAACACATGATGTCTCGACTGCTTGTTTGGTCTTTTGTCTTCACACAACAAAGTAAAAAAAGAAAAGATGGCAGTGATTTTTATTTATAATGCATGAAATGCAGTTTTTAGGAGCTATTGTTTCAATTGTTTGTATTTTTATCAATTGTGGGGAATCTGAATTGGTGTGTCACGTGATCAGGGAGGGGGTGGGGAAAGAAGGGCAGATCGGGTGCGAGGGGGGGAGGAAGGGCACTGTAGGAGGGGGGATGGTGAGGGGAAGAGGAAGGAGAAAGAGCGAGGGAAGGGAAGAGGGAGGAATGGAGAAGGGAAGAGGGTACTGTAGGAGGTTGAGGGGAGGGGTTGAGAAAGGGAGGGATTGAGAAGGAAGGAGAGAGGAAAGAGGACAAGGAATCGGTCTGTCACGTGACGTATACTTACCCGCTTGATTTAGCGGGGAAAATGATTTGGTGTGTCACATGACAAAGGAGAAAAGAAGGGAGGATGTGGCGGTCCGAAGAACCCGACGCAAAATTTCGCGAGTACTCCGATCTTTTAAAGAACCCTACAACCATATTTAAGCGTCTACCTTTTTTGCGGTTTCCACGTCTCTTGGGGTTCGGGCAAGCCAGCGGGAACGGAGAGAGTAACTAAATATCAGTGCTTCATATTTTAACCGGACGACGCGGAAACCTCCTTCACCGACGAGGGCGACCCGCGTTGCCAAAAGCGCGCGATATGTGACGTCTTTGGTCCTGGGCTTACTACTGGTCAAAAGTCTCAAAACCACTAAAGCTTTTTTTTTTTTTAGTCGAGATACAAAATATAAGTGGCGCGAACCGTTTTAATTATTTATGAAAGTAGTTTTCGTTCAGTATTTCATATCAGAAAAGGAACAAATGCAGTTTATAAAGTACGGAAACAAGAAAAGACCCGTCGACAAACCCGCCACCAAGCGGCGGAAAAAACGGCGCATAATAGAAAGGGATATACTTATTCTCTCCCTACGATGGACTAAAGGCAAAGGCTACGCACCGACAGATCCAATCGCGAGCCGCTTAGAAATTGTGCGGTATTTCGCTTTGATGCACGTATCGTTGCCCGCGTTTTGGATCACTGATGAGGGGACGGGTGGACAGTGGTTCGAATCGAAGAGCAGTGAGTGACTCAACAATTTTACATCGCAAAGAAAGCCACGATAGGCTCTTTGCAGCGTTGAAGCTATAGAAATGATACGGCGCTTTTGGATTTGAGCATTATTCGACCACCCCTAATCAATGTTAAGCGCGTCATAGTATAGCGTAGAACGTGATTGGACCTGGCGGCCCGTGGCTTCGGCCTTTAGTCCATCGTAGGATGAGCAACGAACGGCGAGCGTCGAAAGATCCCGGATGTACGCGGCGGGGCTTTCGGCGCGGGCTTGGCTGGCGATTTGGCCATTTGGCGGTATGGCAGCGCGAAGTGGCTCCCGTTCTGAACTGATCTTTACCCTGTGTTTGCTGTCCTTTGTGGCCAATGAAGTGTTATGCCGAATTAGTCTTTAATCGCGCAGCAAAAGCAATGCGAGCCGCCCTGGCCGCCCGCTTCATACAGTCATTCCAACACGTGCTTTAGTGGCGCCTTCTCGAGCCGTCGACACGGAGTGTGGCAGCCGTGAGCGCGCGATGAGCTCACTACTCCTCCTCTAGTTCACGGCCACTCAAGCCAGGACCTACGACGTCTTGAACGAGTTATTTTTTGCTTGTTTTTGTCATTCTAATTTGCCTATAACTTTTAAAATAAAGCGAAATTTGAGAAAAGAAAAGTTTCTCTAAGTTACTACATTCAGTGCGCTCAGGTTCGGTGCAAATCAAAAACCAGTCAAAAAGTTGTTGCAGGGCCCCTTTAAGGTACAACAACAATTAAACATTATCGAGACAAGACGACTCGCGAAATCTTGGAAGTGCATTGCATCAACAGCTTGGGGGACTGCTGTGTTAGGCACCAATCAGTGACACTGCTTCAAACCGAAAACTTTTTTTTAGATCGGCCTATGGGGCAAAGACATTGTAGTTAAATGTGTTGTGTCGCGAGCACGGTGGAAGAAATACATTTAGGTGACGACTCTCTGTCTCGCGCGGCGACCACATTATGTTCGGCGCACCGAGCGCGCTTCACTCGCACGGGGATGGATGGCGCGCAAGTATAGAGGGGCTTGTGAAGGCTTGTATACGCCTCGCAAGTGGGCTCATTTTCGTATTCTGCGCATGAAAAATGAAGTAGCGGTGACGTCAGAACGCCGAGCCCTGATTGGCTGATCGCGACCCCCTATCTGAGCGTCGTCTGCTCCTTTGCAACGTCGTCTGCGTCTGTCTTACCTTTCCTGCGACTTTCAGAAGTCGAGCGGGCTCGACTTCGCCATTCAGAGGGGGCAGACGAAATAACTCGAGCGGTACGTTGCTTTTGTCTAACAACTAGCCGACGCGCATCAAGGAGGGAAGTCAAAGGACTCACTGGCGAGATGTCCCGAGGCGCCGAGGTTTGTTTACTAAGAACGGAGAGGTGAGCGGTGTTAGTGTCCGCAAGTTCCCTCCCAAATACTTTTTCCCTCCTTTCGTGTGCGGCGAGACTTCTCACTCTTTAATGGCGTTGGCGGGTCGGCGCAGTTAACGTCGTCTGCTTTACGTCTGCTAGTCAAAGAGATGGCTGCTTTACCTTTCCAGTGTCTGTCGGAGATTCACCGCTTTTTACCGGCGAGATGCACCGTTGCCTCGGAAAACAAGGAGATGACAAGAGGAAGAGATTGACCTCTTAATATAAAATTGAGGTCAGCGACCAAAGTATAAGACGAAAAGGGTTCACAAGGGTCGCGCGGGCATATTCCATTCAGCACGCCAGCCGGTCGCGGGCAGACGGTCGCCGAGTCAGAGTGCCTGGGCCTATCTGCCGTGCTCGCTTGGTCGTTGTCGGTGGAATCGTGGCCATTGGAGTTTTTCCCGGGTGTTTGTGGATCCAGCTTGTTCGTCGTGGTCTGTTTCAAGTACCTTTTACTCTTTTCTTGCTGCTTGAAGTCGGGACGCGTGAGAAGCGCACGTTGAAAAATAAACGTCCGTTGGTCGTCGCGACCGCGACGCTGTCGGCCATGCTGATTTGATTAAGACAGCTTCGGAGCTGTCGTAGGATTTCGTCGTAACCTGCGCAAAACTTGCGAAAATTTCGTTTCGTGAACACAAATTTGTTCTTAAGTTATGTCTTACGCACATTTTCGGCGTAAGATCGTTTCGCGAATCTGGCCTCTGCACATCCGAAAGTCGCAGGAAAGGTAAGACAGACGCAGACGACGTTGCGAGCAGACGACGTTGCAAAGGAGCAGACGACGCTCAGATAGGGGGTCGCAGTCAGCCAATCAGGGCTCGGCGTTCTGACGTCACCGCTACCCCCTGCGCAAGAAGCAGACGAACTTGCCCTCCGCATAGAGGGGCTTGTGAATGAAATTATGCATTCTTTACTCGGTCTCGGTGTACTGTGTAGTGAAATGATGGATTGATTTATGTTGGCACACTGGCAGTGATTGCCTTTTCCCCCGTGCGGTTCCTGTTTTTTTTTTTTTCTTTTTTTTTTTCTTTCCGAACGAGAACATTTCGATGATGACTCAACGTGACAAAAATACTCGTATAAATATAAAACTTCCCGGCATAATCTACTGGGTCTTCAATAATTTAGAGTAAACACCTGGGTCATGCTCGAATGTTTCGTCAATCAACATGTTTGGTGACAGTTCTATAAATTGTGTACAGACATTGCGTGGCTTTATATGAGGTCGGGTGATTTTTTTGCACCCTGCTCCTGCCTTATTGAAAAAAATAAATTATAATAATGTTACATAGTGGGGCCTAAATAATTATTTACATGCGCATAAAGGTTTTAACATTACAAATGGTTTATACATACAATGTCAACTTGTACTGTGGAGCATACAAACCTTGTGAGCAGAAAAAATTCCTATTTATGATGACATAGTGACTGAAACGATGACACAGGATGATGACATACTGACTGACATGATGACAGAGTGACCGAAAGTCAAACAATAGTAGTGGTTATAAGACATAAATCACTTTTCATCTATACTCGCACAATATGGTGTCACCCCGTCTTACAGGTAAAAAAATACCTGACAAATATTTTGGCTTTAAAATATACATAAAATCTGAATTCACTGCAAACTACTAAAGAACGCCACCTCCTACATCCTGTGTTTCTCGCCCATACCCTTAAACTAAGTCGAGAGCTGCTTTGTTGATTTCTTTATCTCTTGAGCTTGTTTGTTCCTACTCATCGTAATATGCTTACAGTGTTGTCGCATTCGCATGCTGAAGTAGTAGTGGAGCAACCGGGCAATTGTTTCTTCTTTGTGTTCAGCGCATGGAAACGTTATTGTGCATGTGTCAAGAACACTGTCGATTGTGTCCAAGTAGACAGTCTTGTGGCTTTTATTTTGCACGAAGAACTGTTTCGCTTTCTTCAGTAGCTGGAAAAGGTTCTTGTTGGGGTTTGTAATGCCTCCTCTGTTCTTCACGTTTGTCAGTGCTGCTTCAGTAGAAATGTCCTTGTCGATGCTGAAAGCGGATCGGCATGCAGGGCAGCGTGTAGCTTTTTTTTTTATTTTTTTTTTCACGCTCAGAAACCCAGTTATATAATAGCATCCAGTCCAAAGCCTTGGTTTCATGAGCCTTTTCTGTCCAGACATCGTCGCATTCCCAGTCTTCGACAGAAATTAGACTGTCAAGCTCGGTCGTCACTTCCCAACGAGATGAGGAGACTAGGTAGTAACTTGCGATCGGTCCTCGGGATTGCACGACGCCACTGCTCCAGGCGAGCGTCATTCGATGGAGCTTTAAACAAGGACGCTCGCTCTGCGCAGTTCCGGTACCCCGACTTGCAGTTGGGAACGAAGCACGTCTTTCCCATCCTTATAGCATAACTTCTTCGGGTTAATGCTCATCTTCGTGCACGATGGTGGCACATGTGATTGAAACAGCACCAAAGCAAAACATGAGGCCAGCCACTGACCGCACACTACCACCACACCGCGAAAAAGGCGAGCAAGCTACGCCCCTGACACCGTGGCCGCAAAGGAGAGACCTCATACCCACGGTGCTCACACCTCAGCGCCCTCCGCGGCGGCACGGAACAACTGCACTTCGTTTCACCCTATGTTGTACCGCAGCGAAGGCAAGAAGCGCGAGCTCATAGCGTTGGCAGCTGCTCTTAAGTCACGAGAGCTTGAGCCGCCGAGATGTGCCCCAGAGCAAGGAGCTCGCGCTTGAAGCCTTTCCTGCGGTACATCATAATGTGAAACCGACTATACTCCTTGTTCGAGGCTATACTTCGTTTCAGCTTCGGTCCAGACGCAGTCAAAGCCTCAAGCGCGAGCTCCCGGCTTTCAGCATCCCTGCCAAGCACGCGCGCTTGTGCAGTGCAAGCACTGTTCTGGGCCACATGCTCGCGCTTGTAGCATCGGCTGCGTCTGGACCGAAGCTGAAACGAAGTATAGTTCCGAACACGATTTGGTCGCTCGCTCCCCACGAGAAGAGCGGCCACAGTCACCACCTAAATGTATTTCTGCCACCGTGGTCGCGAGTGGCACGCACTGCGTGCCCTGCCTGTCTTTCAGAACGTCCTCTTTGTTAGATAGCCGGGGTTGGAAGACGACGAAGCGCATAGAGAGCGGGAGCTCGGCATCTCGTGCGGGTCTTCGGGCGAACTCAAAACGTATCACTTCATAGCTGAATAATGTTGTGTACTCTGGCATCCAAGCGCTCCGAGCGTGAGACTGACGAGCCGAGAAGCGCATGCCTTGCGCCGAGGCTCGTGACCAGAGAGCTCGTGACCAGATTCTGACCGGCGTCGGCGGTCGAAAAGCGCCGCTCTTCAGAATAAAACCTTCGGGTTTCCACCCTCCTCGTGCTTTGCTTCAGTGGCGACGAGGAATGGGCTTCTTCCGCCACAGAACATTACGCTAAGGTGAGAAGAAAACAAGGATGGGGTCACGCCCGCCCGAGTTCGACGAAACGAAGAGCAGCTGGAGCACGTACCGAATTCGCCTGGAGGCCTACTTTGAAGGCCACAGTGTTACGGATGCGGCGAAGCGTCGAGCCCTTCTGGTATCGTCCCTCAGCGACAACGTCGTCCGAATTCTGCAAGGGCGCTGCCAGACGACGTGTGTCAATAGCCTGACCTACGAGGGCGTCGTGAGCTACCTTAAAGAGCACTTCGATCCCCAAGCGAACGAGATTGCTGCCAGCTACGCGTTCTTTTCACGCAAACAAGAAGAAGGAGAGAAGGTTCAAGACTTTGTAGCTGACCTGCGGCGTCTCGCCAAAAATTGCAATTTTGGCGGGAGCCTGGACCGTATGCTGCGGGACAGAATCGTTTGTGGCATGCGGGATGACGAGGCACGTAGTTTCTTACTCACGCGTAAGAAATTGAACCTGGAAGAGGCGGAAGAATTTGCAATGTCAATGCAATGGCGAGTGATTCTCCCGGCAACTGCGAGAGCGTGCCTGCTGAAGGAGCTACACGATACCCATCCCGGGATCTTGGCAATGAAGAGTCTCGCCCGGACAGTTTTTTGGTATCCGGGCTTAGACCAAGAAATTGAGAGACTTGCAAAGAACTGCCCACAGTGCGTGCAGTGCTGGCCGATGCCCGCGGCTGAGGCTCCATCAAAGTGGCCAGAAACTAACAAACGCTGGTGCCGTCTGCACATGGATTTCGCCGGTCCTATGGACGGTCACATGGTTTTTGTCCTGGTTGATCCGGACACCAAATGGATTGAGGCTGTCCCAATGAAGACGGCAACAGCGGACACAACCATTGATGTCCTTAGAAAAATCTTCGCCCGCTTCGGCCTCCCTGAAACACTGGTATCGGACAATGGCCCGCAGCTTTCAAGCGCGGCGATGGCACGATTTTTGAAAGAAAACCACGTATGTCATCTGACAACCGCACCATATCACCCGCAGTCGAATGGGTTAGCCAAGCGGGCTGTTCGCACTCTTAAAAAAGGCCTAAAAAAAAACGAAGGCGACACTCTACAAAACCGGATTTCCAAGTTTTTATTTCGTTACCGCTGCACTGCTGTCGAGGACGGCAAATCGCCGTCTGAGTTGTTGCTGGGCTACCAACCGAGGACGAGACTAACCAGCTTCTTCCCCAGCCGTCAAGAACCAGAGCGCGCCGTGACTCTCCCATCGTCCTCAATCACCAAATCACCGCTACTTGCTCCGGGAACGCACGTCTGGTCACGCCAGTATCAACGGGGTCCAAGGTGGCTACCGAGAACGGTAACATCCACGCAAGGGAGGTGGATGGTCACGCTGAACACGCCAGATGGACAACAGCGGCGGCACGTGGACCAGCTGCGACAGCGAGACGCGGAAGAGAGGCTGCGAACGCAGCTAGAGGACAGCCACGCGCAACAGACCGACGGCCCAACGGCGGATGACAAGCTGGCGAGGCAGACAACAACGGAGGATAGTGCCGGCAGCTCCAGTGACAGATCAGAAGCGGACCCAGCAACGAAACCTGTCTTACCTACGGAGCCTGTAGCGGAAGACAGCGCCGGCGATTCTCCTGAAAGGTCCGAAACGGAGCTGGCAGACCTTGTGTTGCCCAGACGGTCAAGGCGAAAGCGACAGCCGTCGGATCGCTTGCATTTTTAGAGGGAAAGAAATTTTGTGTACTCGGACATCCACGCGCTCCGCGCGTGAGACTGACGAGCCGACAAGCGCATGCCTTGCGCCGAGGCTCGTGACCAGAGAGCTTGTGACCAGATTCTGACCGGCGTCGGCGGTCGAAAAGCGCCGCTCTTCAGAATAAAACCTTCGGGTTTCCACCCTCCTTGTGCTTTGTTTCAAATAAACCCACCTATACTACAAAACATGGTGTCAGAAGTTTTGGGACTCGTCAGCTATCTTCGACGCCAGAAGTGAGTGGCCCAGTTCGCAAGGAACCACCAGGTCTTCCTGACTACAGTTTTCAGACCCAGGCCTGCTCATGACGCAATCTGGACAAGCCACCTCATCGGTGCAAGACACCTCCTCGATGCCATATCAGCTCAGCGCTCCTGAACCTTTCAATTTTCAACCGGAACAATGGTTGACATGGAAGCGCCGCTGGGAACGTTTTCGATCGGCATCTGGATTGCACGTCAAGCCTGAGGCCGACCAGGGGTGCTATGTTGCGCTTTTTGGACTCCCAGGAGACTAGGGAGAAGGAAGTGACGTCAACGACACAGCAAACGCAGATTGGGTGTTGATTTCGTTTTCTTCTGTCAATATCCAATCTGCGTTTGCTGTGTCGTTGACGTCACTTCCTTCTCCCTAGTCTCCATGGGAGTCCAAAAAGCGCAACATAGCACCCCTGGTAAACTCTCTCATCTACCTGATGGGACCTAAAGCGGAGGAAATTTATGCGACGCTCAACATTCTGACCTCTGAAGCTGAGGACTATTTAGCTGTCATCCAAGCTTTTGAGACATTTCATTGTCAAAAAAAAAACATTGTCAACGAGCGAGCTAGGTTCAATTATCGTATCCAAAAAGATGATGAACCAGTCGCGGACTTCATCACGGCGCTGCGCACACTGAGCAAGAAGTGTGACTATGGCCAAATCAACGATGAGCTTATTCGCGATCGTATTGTCGTTGGTGTTCGCGATAAACGACTGTCCATGAAGCTGCAACTATAGAGTGAATTGACGCTAGAGAGAGCAGTTCTTCTCGCGAAGCAAACTGAAATAGTCGGAAAACAACAGGAGGCCCTCAGACAAGAGGATGCCACGCAACCTGATCAGGTTCAAGTCAACCACCTCAAGATATCCAAGAGACACACCACACCTGTAGAAAAGCACAGCATGACAGCAAAAGATTCTCGAGCTTGCTATTGGTGCGGCAACCATGACGTTTATCCACGAAAAGACTGCCCAGCATCGAAGAGCAAATGTCACAAATGTGGAAAGCCGGGTCACTTCGCAAGCGTTTGCAAATCGAAGTCGACCTTCCTGCATCAAATCTCAGAGCCTATAACTTCCAGGCACCTTGACGAAGACTTCTACTTCACAGGAACCGTGACGTCTTCCGGCAAATGCGCACCATGGCGAGTCTTGCTTCGTATTGGGAGCGAAGATGTGAACTTTCGTTTGGACACTGGTGCTGACGTCTCTGTCGTACCGGAGCACCTTCTATCCAAACTGCAAGACCAGGGCAGCTTCGACACGCGAATAAAGTTCTTGGACCAACAAAAGAACGCCGGCATGTTCTCGGCGTGCTGCAGGCAACGGTCACGTTCCAGGACTCTCAGACAACGGGCGCCTTCTATGTAACAAGAAATGTCAATGAGCCACTGCTCGGCTTGGACCTCATAGAAGCCCTAAACATCATCCAACGAGTAAATCAGCTGTCGACTTCAGAAGCTCTCGATCCAATCAAGGAGTACCCCTTGCTTTTTGAAGGTCTAGGGGAAGCTGCATACGTGTGCGAAATAAAGATAAAACCTGATGCTTACCGAGTTGCCTTGTCGTCACCGAGACGCATACCAGTTCCACCCCAGAAAACAGTTGAAGAGCAGCTCAAAAAGATGGAGAACGAAGGTGTTATTTCCAGAGTTCGGGAACCAACACGCTGGTGCTCACCTGTTGTTGTAGTTCCAAAGAAGAATGGTGATGTTCGCATCAGCGTTGATTACACATCACTTAATAAAAGTGTTCTGAGGGTGTACCACCCGATACCGAGCGTGGAACCTCTTCTAGCGACTCTTGGGCAGCCGAGAATATTTTCTCATCTCGATGCCTATTCAGGCTTCTACCAAATCAAATTGCACCCAGAGTCAACGCTGCTTACGACTTTTATCACACCGTTTGGCCGGTACAAATTTAATCGACTACTATTTGGAATCTCCTGCGCGCCGGAGATCTTTCAGCGAATGATGCACCAAATTCTTGAAGGTTTGGAAGAAGTCACGTGTCTTATCGATGATATTTTGATATGGGCCGACACACGGAGGGAGCACGACATTCGTCTCCGAAGGGTCCTCACAAGATTGCAAGAAAATGGGATCACCCTAAACGTACAGAAAAGCGTGTTTGCTTAGGAACAAATTCAGTTCCTTAAAAACGTCATTAATCACAGGGGTGTAAGCCCAGATAACGAAAAATATCAAGTACCTTAAACATGCCTCCTCCGATGAATACAACAGAGCTAAAGAGGTTCCTCAGTATGGTAAACTTTATTGCAAGATTTATACCAAACATAGCAGATGTACTCCAACCCTTCCGAGAGCTGCTCCACAAGAATGTCGAATTTGTTTGGGAAACTCCTCAGCAGCAAGCGTTCGAGAGGGTAAAATCAAGGCTGACATCTCAACCAGTCTTGGCGCTCTACTCTCCAACAAAAGCGACAATATTATCAGCATAGCCTCGCTATGAGGAGCAGTGCTCATGCAGCATCAAAAAGATGAAACTCTCTGACCTGTCGCCTACGTTTCAAAATCATTATCTGAAACGGAAAGAGGGTATTCTCAAATAGAAAAGGAAGCGTATGCAATCACGTGGGCCTGCGAAAAGCTGAAGGGCTATCTTGTAGGACTAACCTTTCACATTGAGACTGATCATAAGCCTCTCACACCACTCTTTACCAGAAAGCCTGTGGACGATCTTACACCCAGGCTTCAGCGAATGCGTCTCCGGATGATGAGGTACGACTTCACAATGAAACATGTTCCGGGAAAAGACCTCGTTGTTGCAGACACCCTATCGAGACAACCTCTCAAGAGTGAAGACGGCCTGTGCATAGCAGAAGAGGTAACAGAATTCGAGCACGCTCTCATTCATCACGTACCGGCTTCAGATGTCTGTCGGGAACGACTGTCGGCAGCTCAAGACAATGACCCGACCATGAGCATTTTGAAAAAAGTACATAACGGAAGGGTGGCCCACAAGTAAATCAAAAACAACTCAGGACTGCCTTCAATACTGGCAGTTCAAAGACGAACTTACATTGTATGACGGCATTATAATGAGAAACTCGCGATACCTTGTACCCCTCTCAATGAGACCTTCAGTACTGCAGTTTCTACACGATGGACACGAGGGCGTTGTCAAGTGCTCAAGAAGAGCCAAAGAGTCATGTTGGTGGCCTGGCATCACTACAGACATTACAGAAATGGTTGAAAGGTGTGCTAGCTGTCTGCACCAGAGGCAGCACAGAAGCCAACCACTGATCCCAACTCCGCTTCCAGAACGCCCTTGGCAAAAGCTGGCCATGGACATCATCTACGCGGAAGGCAAGAACTATCTCCTTATCACTGATTATTATTCTAGATACTTCGAAGTAGCCCTCCTCGAGGACCAATTACCGGAAACAACCATTCTAAAAGCAAAATCTATTTTCGCTAGACATAGGATACCTGAGACGGTCATTACAGACAATGGCCCCCAATTTCGATCGGCATTCATGTCATTTAGCAAAGAATGGGGCTTTCGACACGTCACGTCAAGCCCAAAGTATCCTCAAAGTAACGGCGCAGCAGAGGCGGCCGTCAAGATAGCAAAAATGAAGTTTAAAAAGTCAAGTGACCCTTATAGAGCGCTTCTTGCATATCGTGCTACACCATTATCTTGTGGATTCAGTCCCGGAGAGCTCTTGTTTAGCAGAAAGATTCGAACCCAGGTGCCGGTCCTACCACATCTGCTCAACCCGAAAACACCTGACCTCTCCCTGTTGAAAGAGAGCAAGAGACAAGCAAAAAACAAGCAAGCGTCTGGCTTCAACAGGCATCATGGAGTTAGGAACCTGCCAGAGCTTCAGTCATCACGGAAAGTTTGGATCAAGGACCTAAATAAAGGGGGGACAGCACTCAAGAAAGCCGATTCGCCGTGCTCATATTGGGTATCCACAAAGGATGGCACTGTCCGGCGAAACGCGAAGTTTCTTGTTATTGATCGAAGCAAAAACAAGGAGGACTATGAGATGTCGTACGATGATTTGCCAGGAACAAGTATATACAATGGCCACCAGGACGATGAACCACTCAGTGTTGACGATGAACCACCCAGTGTTGACGTAGAGCCACAACGTGGGTACACTACACGAGCGGGAAGATTGGTCAAGCCACGAAGTCGTTTTGGACAATAAGGAAAAGGGGAGATGTTGGATAGCCGGGGTTGGAAGACGACGAAGCGTATAGAGAGCGGGAGCTCGGCATCTCGTGCGGGTCTTCGGGCGGACTCAAAACGTATCCCTTCATAGCTGAATAAACCTAAAGCCCCTCGATATGTTTGCGTTTGTCGTGCAAGTAGCGTCAAATGCGCGAGTGCACGAGACCCGGGTCTCGAGCGGCCCTTGGAATTAAGCGAATGGCGGCCCAGTACTGAAATGAGCGGCCCTAGGAAGCGAATGGCGGCAGAGCACCCGCTCGTGACACGTGTCTCGCGCGGTTCCACAACAATGGTTGGCGGTACTTGTAAAAAACGCCTGTATCAAGGGGCTTTAAATAAACCCACCTATAGACGCTTTACACACGCGCCAGAATACAGCCGCCATTGCTGACCTTCTCTTGTTTTACCGAGATACCGAGCCACTGAAATTGGTGTGGACGAGCATCCACAAAAGCCAATGCTGTGGAGAAAGAAAAAAAAAAAATCTAAGATAGCAATAACCTGGCCTGCTGTGGTAATAATGAAGTGAAGTAAACGTAATAAGGGGACACAAAAACTGAAGGTCAGTTATGGCGGTGCCCATGCACAGCTGCTGCAAAGCGTCTATACTACAAAACACTCTTCTTCTTCCTTTTGTGTATAAATTCAGTTGCGAGTCAGCGCATGGGTGTCGTGCATGTTCCTTTTCTCTGTGCTTGTCTTTGTGTGCGCTGTTCTGTTCACGTTTCTTTTTGTTTTTATTTTTACTCTAGAAAGCGTGAAAGGGCGTCTCTTGGTTAACTCTCTTGGCGTCTTAGCTTTGTCCTGTGCTACGGCGACGTTCGAATTTTAGCTGTTTTCTTTTGTATTTTGCCTCGTGATCGTGTTCCGCACCAGAGCAGGCACGCGCGTGTAACAGGTTTGAGACGCGAAAGCTTGTACCACTTGTACTACCCAAAACAGGTCGCTTTTCGCAGCGCCCTCTGGGCACAGCAGGAGGCCCGTGCTATATGTATTTATAATTTCGAATCAAATGACTATAGTCACTGTTAAGCAACGCAGGACACGGCTTATTATCTTGACACTTCTTGCGTCGTGATTGGTCCTTCGAAGTTTGCCTTGGCTATTGCCGCGACCTCATTGGCTGCAATAATAAGGTTCTCGGGCCGTCCTGACTTCTTTAAGTTGGCAGGGACTCCAGACTCAAGCGTCCTGAAGCCTGAGGAGCATGCAGGGTGTGGACAATGGGGACGCCGGAGTGTTGCCCAGATTTGAGAGGCGGGGACGTATGCAGGAGCACTATGCTAAGTTCACCTCCGTCTGTGTACCCGTGAGCGATATGAGGTGAACAGCCCTCTTCTGTTTTTGATGCTCGTGCAAGTTTCGGAACAAGCTTTGTTCCAGAAGAGGGCTAGAACGCAAAGTTTAGACCCTTGGACACGTACCATTTGAGACGCTAAGAGTTAACATAGCTTTAGGAAGCCGTAAAACAGGCAAGAAACCAGGTAAGGTGTTCACCTTCAAATGGCCGGCGGGCTCACCTAATCTCCTCCAGCAGCAGGGAAAAACAGAGAAGAAAAAAAAAGAAAACGGAGTGCTCTATCAGCATACCGAATGCTCTATCAGCATACCGTCAAGATCACCTTGGGCTCACGCTAGTAACGTAACGCGGTTAATGCGTCCTCGTTCGTAAAATCAAATGCGGCTTTTAAAGGCGACGCACAAACGACTAGAGCGACCTTGACGCTGTCCACAACCACCCGCTGCAGGTTACGTGACGATGCTCGTGCTCGGCAGCGTCCAAGTTCGGTGTGGGACTTCCTTCATGCTTGGGTCAACTCCCAACTGGGTGATCCAAATGTTAACAAAATTGACAAATATGTACAGCACACTAGCGTGACCAAGGGCTGCGGTGGAAGTATATAGGCTCGTTGAGTCGCTGCAGGTACCTCTGCTGCTTCATACGCCGGCGGTATAATCAGCATGGTAATCTCGCTGGGTACCACTCGGCCCCAGGTCTACTTCGCGTCGAAAGCGTATTCGTGTATTGAAATGGTACCCTTGGCGCCTATGTGCTTCAAATGTTTTTTGTTGTTGTTGTTTTACGCAAAATTTACCACGATTCCTCCTTCCTCTTCGTCATATACCAAGCACCCCCGTCATATATTTCCAGTCGCTTAGATTGCCAAAACAATTTCGACTTCTTCCCGTGTCACGCGAATTCGTTCTTTTTTCTTTTTTTACTCGTTCACTTTTCGCATTTTTGTAGAATGGAGCCACGTCCCTCGCCAAACTGCAATCATTTATGACTCAACTGCTTGAAACAAATTAACCTCTTTCTGATTTTTTTTTTTCATTTTCTTAAACCATAATTATGTTGTTTTTCTTTGATCGCCATTATGTTTTTTTTTCGTGTGTTTTTATTGTCCACTTTGTTTCGTAATGTCGTATGACCTTGAAGCAAGCTAAATTTTCTCCTACGTGTGGCCGTGCAACATGGCGGTCGTACGTGACGGAGAAACGTGATGGTCTGCGGTTACAGCTGAGAATTGCAGTTATTTCACACAAAACGAGCGCGTTTCGTGTTTAAAAAAAGCCTCGCGCGCCCGACTCAGAACAAGTCTTTGAACCGCAGTAGCGGGACAGCCGCCCTATCACCGAGACAGCCTTCGTGGTAGATCAAGGCCGAGATACGCCAGGCAGAAGGAATGGCGTTTTGCTACCGATAAGCACACCGCGGTTTAGCGAGACGATTCGAACGTCAGGTATACCTCTGCCCGTTATTGGAGGAATCAAATCGGTGAAAATTTCGAACTTCTTAAATTAAGAAACAAAAAAAAAAGGATCAATTTCGTTTTCTGGTATCACGCTTACACCACAGGTTATCTTAAACGCGCGGTTAGCGTCGTCAGGAATAATACTAAACTTTTTTTTTTTTCACTTTTACCGTAACTTTAGATATTTTTTTAGCTTCGCTAAAATGGCAGCTATCCATGCGTAGTTTGAATGTCGTGCGTCCGTGTCATATACCGGACCTATTTCGGATTGGCAAATTTTGTCCGGTTCAGCCACTGTGACACTGTTAATATGTATGAGTCGCACTAGAGAACAGAAACAACCGACATCGACAAGCCGCAAACATGCGCATCATATGCGAGCGAATGTATCTTTTGCGGGCTTGGAATCGCTCGCGCTTGCCTCACGACGAGCACAGGGGCTGCAAACCTACCAAAGGTACTCCTTATTCGCGCGTGCGCGCTGCACGTGTTTGAGGCTCGTCGGTGTCGATCGTTTCTGTTTGTCGCTCTAGTGGGACTCGGGCCCAAGCAGTGTGACTGTGGCTTTAGTTTTTGGTAGTACTTATTTTCATATCGGGGATACATCTACTCTGACTCGACCGACGAAAACACGGTTTCGAGGAAATTATTCACGGATCGCAGCCGTTTTCATCGCCGGCAAAGTATATTTTTTCTTATTGCTTTTCTGGCACTTCGCAAAACGGTGCACACGAGGAATCACGTACGAATCCTCTGGATGGGGGAGCATGTGCTTTCTGCGTAATTTCACCAGTGCAGGATATACCTAGACGTGCATAAAGATCAGTTGTACAAGGCAACCGATCGTCCAGAGGGATTGGGTTGCGGTGCGTTTCTGAAGGTGAGCATTAGTAGATATCTCGAACGCAAACTGTCTTTAGCTTTCAGACTCTGCTCATACGACCAAACCGATAACAAGACAAAAATAACAAAAATAAAAAAAGGATTGCAAACACAATAAGACCCAAACAAAACGCAATTATTATTATTTTTTTGGCGAGACAGCTAGTTACAGGGAGAGAGAGGGAGAGAGAGAGAGAGGAGTCTTGCGAAAGAGGAAATGCTAACGCGTGTCATAGCCATAGACCAGACAAACAGCTATACGTTTAGAATCATTTTATACACAAGGTGTCCGCAAAATAAATTTCAAACGTTTTTTTTTTCACTGCTAAAATAAATCACGCATCGCCAAACGCTCAGTCCCTGCCCAACTATAAACCGCTTACGGTCCGGACCGCAGGCCAAACTTCGAGAAAGACCCATTTTCTTATTCAAACGTTATAAGTGATCCAATGAAGCTTTCGATGAGAAATTGTCAGTTTTACGAAGCCCACGAGCTTACGGGGATGGATGGCTTCAAGACTGGAAACGGGGCCCCATTTTCCCATTGAGAGTTTCAGAAAATCACTCGTAACTTTCGAATAATATAACGGTTAGTTCTGAACAGTCGGCATCTGGTCCAGACTGACTACACTTGGGCGGAGACTGAGTATTTAAGAACAAGTAATTCACTTTTAAAATAACAAAAAAAAAAAAAAAACTTTTTCTGCACATATTAGTATTTGCGTAAAAAAAAGTTTCATGGTTTAACTATTTCTTGGGCGACTGCGCGGGTGTACGGGAATAATTAGGTTCACATCGTTACCTTGAATCGCAAGCCGGGTAGACAGTCTGCGAACACGATCGAGTCACCGCGATATGCATGGTTCGAATGCCGCGTGCCAAGTCTTCTTCCCTGAACTCATTGCCGTGCGGCATTCGAAGCACGGATGTCGCGGTGACCCGACTTCGAATCTCTATGCAGACTCTCTTTTGTGCGAGGTACAACCAGTGTGAGCCCGGCTTGAAGCCGCGGTCATACCGCTAATACATCATAAACATTTTATTTTTTTGCACGATGAATGATCAGTACGTTTAAAACGATACTTTGCGTGCGTGTGCACTCGGGCTTTGTACCCTAGTAAGCTCAGCTGCAGTCGTACCAAGCCCCTATCTTAACAAAGTTTAGATAATAAAAAAAGATTAAACAGCAGTGAAAATATATATATATATATATATATATATATATATATATATATATATCAACACTGGCCACATGAAGATATCTTGAACATTTGCAGTTGTTTTCGTCGGAGCCCGAAAGCCGTTGCCTCCGCGCCTCTCGTGTCGCGGTGTCGCGCGTCTATACTTTCCGGATTTCCTGAACGATTTCCCAAACGTAATCGAGCCGAGAGCGGGGATTCAGCGTACAGTTCCAAAGTCCAAGAGCAGAGTACTCACCCGCACTCGAACAACGCACACTGAAAGAAATAGAAAAGGTGCGGAGGGAAGGGGAGAGAAAGGGTGCCGTACATTGGCACTCCCGAAAGAACGGAAACTAGTCGTCATCGTAATTCATAATAACCCTGAAGCGGGGAGCGGAGAAGGTCAAACGCGGCCTCGTGCATTTTTGCGAGATGCAAAGACTACCACAATATGTCGAGATAGTCCCTTGAGCCGCGGTACGATGGCTAGTTCATAGGGCAGTCTGTATCTGGAGGCGTGCTTCTTTCTTGTATGACGATCCTGTTTTAGTGGTCGTACACAAACTGTTTTCACACATGTTCGAAACATACATACGAATAATCGAAGTCTGTGAACAGCCTCCTTTACCTCAACGTTACGTTACCGCTATCGAATGACGCCACCACTGATCTCTGTTGTAGTAGGCTGGATCGGGGACCGCGGCCTCGGCAGCTATAGGGCCGAGTGTCACCACCGGCGGCCATTGATTGACACCGCCAAATGCATGGGACTCTATGGAAAAAACGAGAAAAAGTGCCGTTTCCCCCCCTTTCTAAGCTGTTGTCGGCAGCGAAACTTTTTGGCTGATTTTCGGGAAGCCTGTCAAATAGCATGTGTACAAACATCAAAACTGACAGCTTTCACAGTTCTTATAAATAAATGTTTTGTGGTCGAGAGTGACTCCACTGGGCGAGAAATGTAATGCGCAGCTCAATGAGGCGAGAGTTACCCAGAGTTATTGCGGAGTCGGTGGCGGTTTCGACAAGCTGGGTTTAGCAGACGACAAGCTTGAGGGCTTTGCGACGCGGAATTCGCTCACCCCCAGAAAGCCGCTGTCAACGTGGAACTTTTTCGACATTCATCAACTTCTGGGCTTCCCCGAGGACGGTCTCATTGACAGCAAGTTCCTTTGTTTACTTCACTACGAGAGCAAATTTGCCAGCTCAGCCGTAGGTGCTCCGGCACGTTTGGTTTTTTTTTTAATTGGCATTCGAACGCTTGACAAATACCGATTCGACCTCCAAACACACGATACAATGATCGCATCACATCCTAATATACTCGCCTTGAAGCACAGGATACAAGCTTCAATATTCCTACATTTGTGTGTTTCTCCCATAGTTTTGCGTGTATTGCCCTGTGTCCAGTAATGGCCGCCGGTGGTGCCACCGTCGGGCTTGCGATCCAGCCGACTACAATAGAGATCAGTGGGCGCCACCTTCGACACACTGGGTGGACGCGAGACCCCTCCGAACGCTGACAAGACGCTCATGTCCAATCAGCGTCTGCGCTCGATCTCACTGCGATGACGTCGAAACGCTAGTGCATGAACGGACTTTGAATATTCCAGGTGGTGTTTCTTTAGGCTGAGGAATATAATCATCGATTCGCAGATCTAGGGAAATCTAGGGACTTCAATGGCATATGTTAGGAGGGGGGGGGGGGGGGGGGGGGTTGGAGAAGCGGTTCCAGCAGAAATTCATGACATCCCATCATGTATCCTGACAATGTTTCGCGGAGGGCCTCCACCTAATCTGAAATCTACTCCACTTTGCACCGCTATCCGTTGGTACTGCGTCTGCTTCAATGAACACCGATTGAATGTGTACACTCTAAGGAATCCAGTGCATCTACTTCCTCGCAAAGCAGAGGGAAGAGCCAATCCCTTCAATCTACGGTTAGAGCTTTACAAATGACAAGGCAGAAAAAAAAAAAGAAAAAAAGAAAACGGTTTTGTTGTAGCATTAGTTTTCGATAAGTTACTTTAAAAAGTAACGCGTTACAGTTACAGTTCCTTTCATATAAAGGTAGCGAAGCTACTTTTTATGTGTTTTCATCGGTTTATATGTTTATGTGAAGTTACCTCAACGAAAAGTATTTCGTTACAGCTACTTATAAAAGTAACGGCGTTACTTTGAAGTTATTTTTCTATAAAACTAAAAATCAAGAAAAGAGATACGCCCCCCCCTCCCCCCCCCCCCCCATTTATTACAGAAACTGCAAGTAAAGTTGAACATGACACTCATTTTGTCGGAAAACGTGATTTAAAAAGTACGAAGAATGGCTACATTGTGCTCGTTCAATGATAGTTTAATACCGAAGAAACCGCGAGAAGTGACGACAAAAGTAACATCGCTACTCTCGTTGTTACCCCAGAAAAAGCAATACAGCTGCAACTATATGGAAGAAGTAACCCGTTATAGTTAAAAGTCAAAACAAACAAAAAGTAACGAAGTTACAGTAATGGGTTACGACCACGGTGGAAGAAATACATTTAGGTGGTGACTCTGGCCGCTCTTCACGCGGGGAGCGAGCGACCAGATCGTGTTCGGAGCTAGCCTCGAACCCGGAGTGTACTCTGTTTCACATTATGATGTACCGCAGGAAAGGCTTCAAGCGCGAGCTCCTTGCTCTGGGGCACATCTCAGCGGCACAAGCCCTCGTGACTTAAGAGCAGCTGCCAACGCTATGAGCTCGCGCTTCTAGCCTTCGCTGCGGTACAACATGAGGTGAAACGAAGTATGCTTAGTTCTGCGCCGCCGCGGAGGGCGCTGAGGTGTGAGCACCGTGGGTATGAGGTCTCTCCTCGGCGGCCGCGGTGTCGGGGGCGTAGCTTGCTCGCCTTTGTCGCGGTGTGGTGGTGGTGCGGCCAGTGGCTGGCCTCGTGTTCTGCTTTGGTGCTGTGTCGATCACAGGCGCCACTATCGTGCACAAAGGTGAGCCTTAACCCGAAGAAGTTATGCTATAAGGATGGGAAAGACGTGCTTCGTTCCCAACTGTAATTCGGGGTGCCGGAACTGCGCAGAGCGAGTGTCCTTGTTTAAAGCTCCGTCGAATGACGCTCGCCTTAAGCAGTGGCGTCGTGCGATCCCGAGGGCCGATCGCAAGTTACTACTTACCGCCGAATTCCAGAAACCTCCCTCAAACTACACTCAAACTGAAGGGCCCCTCCACTTCCTCGAAAAAAAAAACGCGAGGGCCGGCGCTGGCCAATCGCGAGGACGGATCCGTCATCGCGATTGGCCAGCGCCGGCCCTCGCGCCTTCCTCGAGGAAGTGGAGGGGCCCTTCAGTTTGAGTGCAGTTTGAGGGAGGTTTCTGAATTCGGCGGTTGCCAATCGCGACGGCGGATCCGTCCTCGCTATTGGCCAGCGCCGGCCCTCGCGCTTTCCTCGAGGAAGTGGAGGGGCCCTTCAGTTTGAGTATAGTTTGAGTGAGGTTTCTGAATTCGGCGGTTAATCTCCCCAACTCGTTGATCAAGTGAAGACCAAGCTTGACAGTCTAATTTCTGTCGAAGACTGGAATGCGAAGGTGTCTGGACAGAAAAAGTTGAAGAAACCAGGGCTGTGGATTGCATACTCAGTTATGTAACTGGGCTTTTTAGTGTGAAAATGAAAAAAAGCTACACGCTGCCCTGCATGCCAATCCGCTTTCAGCATCGACAAGAACACTTCTACTGAAGCAGCACTGACAAACTTGAAGAACAGAGGAGGCCTTATACGCTCCAACAAGAACCTTTTCCAGCTACTGGAGAAAGCGGAACAGTTCTTCGTAGAAAATAAAAGCCACCAGACTGTCCACTGGGACACAATTCGACAGTGTTCTTGACACATGCACAATAACGTTTCCAAGCGCTGAACACAAAGACGAAACAATTGCCCAGTCGCTTCACTACTACTTCACCATTCAGATGCGACAACACTGTAAGCATATTACGATGAGTAGGAACAAACAAGCTCAAGAAAAGAAGAAATCAGAAAAGTAGCGCTCGTCTTAGTTTGAGAGCATGGGCGAGAAACACAGGATGTATAGGGGATGGCGTTCTTTGGCAGTATGCAGCGAATTCAGCTTTTGTTGTACATTTTAAAGCGGAAATATTTGTCAGGTATTTGTTTACCTGTAAGACGGTGTGACACCATATTGTGAGTATAGATGAAAAGTGATTTATGTCCTATAACCGCTACTATTGTTTGACTTTCAGTCACTGTGTCAACATGTCAGTCAGTACGTCATCGTACTGTGTCATCATTTTAGTCACTATGTCATTATAAATAGAATTTTGTTCTGCTCACAAGGTGTGTATGTTCCACAGTACAAGTGGACATTGTATGTATAAACCATTTGTAATGCTAATCCCTTTCTGCGCATGTAAAGGATCATTTAGGCCCCACTATGTGAGATTATTAGAATTTATTTCTTTTTCCATAAGAAGGCAGGAACAGGGTGGAAAAAATCCCCAGACCTCCTATAAAGCCACGCAACGTGTGTAAGTAATTTATGGAACTGTTACCAAGCATGCTGTTTGATAAAACATGCGAGCACGACCCAGCTGTTTACTCTAAATTACTCTAAATTATTGAAGGCCCAGCAGATTATGCCGGATATTTTTGCATTTATACGAGTATTTTTGTCCTGTTGAGTCATCGTCGGAATGTTCTCGTTTAAAAAAAAAAAAGAGGAACCGCACGGGGGAAAAGGCAATCATTCCCAGTGTGCCAACATAAAGCCATCATTTCACTACACAGTACAGAGGGACCGAGTGAAGAATGCATAATTTCCTTCACAAGCCCTCTTTACAAGCCTTCACAAGCCCCTCTATACTTGGGCGCCATCTATCCCCGTGCGAGTGAAGCGCTCTCGGTGCGCCGAACATTATGTGGTCGCCGAGTGAGACAGAGAGTCATCACCTAAATGTATTTCTTCCACCGTGGTTACTACCCAAAGCACTGTGGCATTGAGCCCGACGTTTCATCTTGCTAAATGCCACAGCGCAACCAGTTTTCTTTTTCTTTTTTTTAGCTTTGAACATATTTTTAGTCTCGTCATTGGCCGAGCTCCCTCCGTAGATTACAGCGATTGGCGTTCCCCGCTGTTTTGCGGGAAAGTAGGCGCCCCGGATTGCTCAGAGTCAGGGATGGGCAAAATAATGCAAATATGTATCGAAATACAAATACAAAATACTTCGTCAAAAATGTATTTAATTATAAATCTAATTACATTTCCAAAAAAGCAATTAAGTACAAGATACAAATACCAAATGTATTTGGTCTCCTCCAAATACTTTTCCAAATACATTCCTCAAAATTTGCGTCAGCGACTTCAGGGCACCTGCAACGGGTTTCTGGGTATCTCATTTTAATTTTGCATCGCACACTCGGGAGTTAGTGTGCGAGGCTCTAGTAACGTAATAGAAATATAATCACAAAAAACGTAACCAGCTTGGACGTAATAGGTGAAAACAGTACAGAGCTTCAAGCAGCTTTTTTGTCGATTACATTTTTGTATAGAGTATACCAACAAAAAACCGAGACGACCAAGACGCGTACCACTAGCTAGAGAATTTTTATTGTTGCAACTCGCACCAGTTACGAAAATCTGGACGACCCGCGCATTTAGAATGTTCCAGGCAAAAACATGGATGGAAATCAGGCTGGAAAGCATCACAAGTTGTCACAGGCACTTATTTAGCCAGTCTGCCTGTGAACATCGATTTGGTCACTCTTCTTGCCCTGGACTAGCACCGTAATCACAAAGTCACTAAACGCTTGTTGAGAGTCACAATTGAGAGACACTGTATTCGGTGCAGAACGTCCTGCTCTGGACAGTGACAATAAATTTGTGGGATGTATTTTCGTCCACAAAATTGTATTTAATTACAATTGTATTCGAAATACCCACGTTTTGGTATTTAAATACACACGTCAAATACATTACCCAATTTGTAATTAAATACAAATGCAAAATACACAAAGTATTTGAAATACGTATTTCAAATACTTGTATTTGAAATACTGCCCATCCCTGCTCAGAGTGTATACGGTGAACGTTCTATGTATTTTATTTATATTGGCCATGCTTCCAATGTTAAAAATAAAAACTCATCACAAAAAAAAAAAAGGAAAAAGAAAACCCAGACCATAGAGTGGTTTGGAAGAGTCCAAGTGAACCACACTTGGACTCTTCGCGAGTCCAAGTGTGGTTCACGGCTAACAAGATCAAAAGGACTGAGATAAACAAGGGGAAAAAAAAAACTGCTTGCGTTTTGGTAGTTTTGTGTTACCATGCGGAGGATCGGTGGCCGAGTGGGCTAGCGCACACCAGCTCGGGGCACGTGGAGCGAAAGCTCGCGCTGCAGAACCCAGGGATCCGGGGGGCTATGTTGCGCTTTTTGCACTCCCAGGAGACTAGGGAGAAGGAAGTGACGTCAACAACACAGCAAATGCAGATTGGATGTTGGTTTTGTTTTCTTCTGTCAACGTACAATCTACGTTTGCTCTAGTCATTGACGTCACTTCCTTCTTCCAAGTCTCCTGGGAGTGCAAAAAGCGCAACATAGCACCCCTGGGCTCAATTCCCATCTCGCCCGCGTTTCGATCTGGATGAACATCGTACCGGCGTGCCGCGTTTCGATCTGGATCAGCATCGTAGCTTGCGGTCTTGTACCACTACTGCGTGGTGCACGTTAAAGACCCCAGACTAGCCGCTGTATTGCACTGGCTAAATTTCTCATCTGCAGCGAGTGACTCGTCGCAACTTTCAAATAGCTGACTAACTACACGATGTCGAAATATCCACACAACGCCAATTATGTTACCATCCGTACGCCGGACTAGTGTTTGTTTTATATATAGGGACGCTCAATAAATAAACATAAGTAATCACTCTGGTAGTGGAAATCGCTGTAGCCAGGAGCTATATGCAAGAAATAACAATAAAACAAAAAACTGCCACGCTCTTCTTTTTTTTTTATTGCGGCTACTTACAAAAATGTATTTCATTTCTTATGGCGTTTTGCGTATGCTCGTTTGCCCACCCCGGCCATAAACCCAACATTGTTATTCCGAAGTGCAGAGATCAAAGTGAATAAAATGCAACGCCAAGTGCGATCAAAGTGAACTGGTTTAGTTGCATGACGTCAATTCGCCGGTTTGTCGAGTTGTCCCGACTAAAGACGTCTGTTTCTATACCAGTGGATTTCCATATTCCTCTGGGTTTCTGAGAACTTGCGGTATAGTCCAGAGGAGGTTGCACCAGATGAGAGGAATGTGGAAACTAAAGTTGCCATAATTTGTCGAAGTCTTCCGCCTACGATGCACGCATACGTGGCGTGTTCGAATAACCATGAACAGAAAAGGAGGCAAAGTATTTTCGCGCTGCGTTACGCAGCGCGTGTAAATGATCGCATTGACGTCACCAGAACTACGGTAACGGCGATGTTCCTCCTGATTGAGACTCTTAGTTGGGTATGCACCCGCGAGTCAAGAAGATTGGCTGCTGTTGCAATAGCACAAAGCCAGTGATTTTCCTACCCCCTTTCCCTTTCCTAGTTTGTCTGAGGGCACCTCTGTAAAAAACTAACCCCTAAATACAAAAAAAGTTTAAAAAAAAAACTTAATTTTTATTTTTGCGCGGTACTTATTTTTTGGAGCGAGGAGCATCAGAGCAAGTGCCGTTTTGTCGCCTCTACTCCGCGCTGCTTAGCTCAGTTAGCTCCTTGGCTACTCCGTCCATTAAATGAAGGAGAACAGAACAGAGGTTTGCACGCTGTCGCGCACCGCGTTGGTACAGTTCCAAAAACCTTACGTGCGCGCCCTAGGAAAAGACGCCCAAGAGAAAAGTAAAAAGGAGAACTGACTCTTTAATTTACTCCTTCTTTCTTAAAGTAATTGTGTTCGTTTAGACTACCGGAATTGAACCAGACTCAATGGGCGTCCTGCGTCTCGCTGTATGCATGGTTTGTACTGATGTCAAATCGCAACCATGAAAAAGTGGTAGAGAGAAATAGGAAGAGAGGGGAAAGGCTGGCTTCGTAGGAATTCTGAATGATGGATTAATCATCTATAATATTCTGGGAGGAGAATAGCGACGTCTGGTCTAATCTGAGACACAAAAGAGGGTCACCATAGAAAAGGAACTCCTTCTTCTCCTCTTCTCTGGTGGCCATCAGAGCG
This sequence comes from Ixodes scapularis, assembly GCF_016920785.2. NCBI lineage: Eukaryota > Metazoa > Arthropoda > Arachnida > Ixodida > Ixodidae > Ixodes > Ixodes scapularis. The sequence continues at coordinate 40,585,357 of NW_024609868.1, forward strand.
CTCTTTGGATGACGTCAGGTGCAAGCCATGTTGTCTTTGTGATATCAGCGACTGGACAAATAGGGCAAACACACAAAGAAGACAATCTCTGTGGATATTATACGAGCGAATGAAGCTTTAGCGAACGAAGTTTTTACAAACATTGTCATCCCTCCTGGCCCACCCGCACACGCCGCATGGCGGCGGCCAAATTCTCTAAAGCGTCTTTTGATGAAAAGTCGGGGACGGGACTTTGTTCACTAAATCGCCGTTTGACCAACTGAGTGTCTGTCACCCAGAGATGCCTGGTATGCATCTTCCCCGTGTCTAAAGAGCGTTGAGCATATATGGTTCAGAATTTCTGGTGCATGTTTATTTATTTTGTTCGTCCGCTGAGAACAGCTGCACATGAGCGTGTGTTTTACTGCCTTTGTTCGCGTGTGCTCCTATGTACTGGTTCCCAGCATTTCTGTGCATACTTGTTCGTTACTTTACATTTCCAGGTCGGTTCACATAGGGGCGTTTTCCTACGTTATGTTACGTTAATGCCGCTTACGACCGCTGACGTCGCGAGTCTTCGGGACATCCGTGCTTCGAATCAAGCGTGGCGACAAGTTCATGGAGCAGCTTGGACGTGAGTTGTGTTGTGGTGACGTGAGTTGTGCTGTTTGTTATTTTATCAAAAGGTACACCTTTGAAACGTAGAGAAGCGTCGTTTTGCTTAACAGTCAGATCTATAACTAATTCGCTTAGCATATGAAGTTCGAGGAAACTTGTCTTTTCTTTGTACCGTTTTCCTTGCTGCCGTTAGCTACCTGATCTCTCTTTTTTTTTTTTTTTTTTCATCCATCACAGAGTATTTTTTGATGTCTACATCTGGGGTGTCGATCGAAAAAAAAAAGAAGTTTGCGACATAAATGTCAAATCGTGTCTAGGACATGGTTAGATTCGAATATAGAAAGGACAGGGACTATTATAAAAATACTGCCGGGCTCAAATGAGATTAAAAATTGTGCACATGTTTTTTTTTTTTTTTTTTTTGTGGATGCTTCCCAACATATGCGGCGATTTTTTACTTGCCCATACAGACAGAACAAGAAGAAACGAAGAATCCACAGTAACATCGCCACCGGACCCAGGCCAGGCGAGAGCTCTGGGCGTTAAACGCTGCCTCCATTCAGCGCGCGAGCTTACGCTGAATCAAAGCCCGCCACGGGTTTGACCTCACTTTTGTAACGTCCTCTGCGCTCCAAGTAATTATACATAAAACGCGGCATTCGTGAGTGTCAACGGCTCGTGTTTATTGGAGCCTCCTCTGGACCAAATGCCGCCAGTGCGGGCTCCTTGCTCAATTCTAATTCTCGCTCCGTTTCGGAAAGAGCAGTGATCGAGCGGCCGTGCTTCAAAAGACGCTTTCACTGCGCGACCTTTTGTATAGCATCTTGTATGGGATTACTTTGGCCCTGCACTCTCTCTCTCTCTCTCTGTCTCTCCAGACGTCGCAGTGCTCGTGCCACCAACGCAGGCTTTGTGCGGATTTATTGTCCATCGTTTTAGTGACTCGGCATCTCAGTGAAAAGAGTGATCGTGAGCCTTAATCTGGGACGCACTGATACTCCTTTTAATTATTGCAGTGCATCATTGACAACCTAATACAACTTTTTAGAACATACACAAACTCCAACCCAGCTCATTGGAGGTAAGTAAGAAAATAGAAATAAAGCTCTAGTGTTTTGTATAATTTACGGTGTTCTGATTAACGCAGACGGTTTTCCTCTGCGGACAAAATCCAGAAGATATCGTCTCGCCGCTATCTCGGTATCTCGTCGGAGAGGCGGTGATTTACGATAGCGTAATACATTCATGCACACTCGCAACGGCCTACGTAACACGGTGACTAAGGAAGCGCAGGTCGCGGCGAGTCCAAGGCATCCTATTACCGCTCCAGAGTCAATGAACTAGAACCTTTTTCAAAAGTTGATCGAGCAGCATTGCCAGTCACCATTGCTTGGATGCGCGCCACCTAGCCTACGTCTTTTTAGACTTGGGCTAGGTGGCGCAAGCTACCGCCCGTTATACTTCGTCTCACCTTAGCATGGACTAACCGCAAATGCTGTGCTAGCGCGAGCGGCTAGCCTTGACTTCCTTGTCTGAAGCATTCGCTGCGCGAGCGCCCGTGCAGCCGTCGAGGCTTCATTGGAAGCAACTAGCTAGCGCTTTTAGCACGCGCGGCTAACAATAGTCCATACTAAGGTGATACAAAGTATAAGATCCATCCATCCATGCACACAAAGCGCGTGATTGGATTCAAGTTTTCGCCGAACACTGACGCAGCGCTCTTGTCCAATGCATGCTCGGAGAAAGTGATCATGCAATGGTGGACAGGCGTTGGCGCGGACTTCTGTAAAGGGTCTATTGCGGAACTATTCGAATAAGAATGCCGAAAAACGAATCACAAAGCAAAAAGAGGGAGTATAAGAAGTGACATGGTCATGCCCTGCGTTTCTCAGGCTATCGGTGGACATATCGAACAACGTTCGCACGCTGACCTTTGAATCGTATACCAGCAAAACCCCAAAGCGGATTGGCACTTTCTTCGTCGTCAAATGAGCGTCTTAATTAGCACTTCACGAATACAGATTAACCGGACGCGTCAGCAGAAGCTGCACAAGGCACACGAGGATGCAAAGCAAAACGCTCGCTACGCGCGAGAGCGGTTCGAGACCGCACCTTGACTTCGCGTCGCCCAATGCGCAGAGCACCTCCAGATCGCCGAGCTCTAACTGGAATGGTTAGTGGGTAGACGCCAAGCTAGCTGATTTTGTCTCTGCTGCCTGTTGGAACGCGTTCGAAGAGTGAAAAGAGACAAAGGCAGCTATAGCTTGGCGTCTCCCCACTGATCATTCCAACCATGCAGAGCTGGGTGTTCTGCCGTCCCTGGGCGCTCTCGTATCCTCCACTCCCTTAGTTTGTACCCGCATAGAAGAAGGAACATTTCCACACTACCCACACGCTCTCTCCGTGCGGCGCAGAATTGAAGGGTTCCTTGAAATCGTTGCTTGTCGTTTAATTATGCGGTGGTTAGAAAAAACGTCAAGCGGCGAACAGCTAAAGGAAAACCATAAACGTTTTTCTCTTTTTTTTTTTTTTTCTTTTCTCGCGCACTCTTGGCAACTTTCCCGGAGGCGAGAGACAAGACATTGCGCATTCATTCTGACTCCCATTAAGAAATGAAGCCCTGACCTATACCTGCGTTACAAACTGCACACAATGTATATTTTCGTGGATGATGATAGGATAAAAAAGTAAATACATGTATAACTCGTTTTCCTCTTTTTTTATACTCCCGAGAGATTTTATGTGAACAAGTTCTAATCATGACGTCGACTAGGTGACGTCATTCCGTAGTGCTGGTGGTCATTTCTGGTCATTTCTGCTTAGTGCCAAATCATGTCATTGGAAGCTACGTATACTACTTCGTGCTATACGTTGTCCGGCGGTAGTTTAACGTTGTCAAAGCCACTGTCGCGAGCGTGTGCTTTCGTTTGCTGTCTGCAAGTTGAATCATCGGGGCTCGTTACAAATTTATCCGGACTCCAAGGTCGCGCTCCGGAGCTTCTTGTGTTCGCTGTGTCAGTGCCGTGTGCAACGTGTTCACGCTTCGCTGCGCCACCCTCCTGTCTCGTCCCTTCGCCATTGTGCAGTTACCCAACTGGCGCGGCGGGCTATACTAGCTTTTCCTCCACGTCAGTCGGTCAGGAAAACGGGTCACGGCCTTTCCGCTCTTTATGCGCAGAAGGATCGCGTGTCGATGTATACAATGCTTTCACTGCTGACCCCGCGGTGTAGCTTTCACGTTCCGATTCGAGGACGCTATGCTCTACAAATGCCCCCTAACAGGCAAGACCTGCACGTGACGTCATCGTTAGTGGCCCGCCTCAAACGGCAGACGGGAGACGCCGCAAAGCGGCAGTCGCGCTCGTTGTACACGGCGCTGCAGGACGCGCTGGCGGCGATGCTGACGCAAGCTAGGCCGCGCTGCGTGGATGCACTAGTTGAAGCACTGCATACCCGAATTACTCAAGTACCGCCATCGTTTGATCGTGACGCCGGCGCTCTCATTGGATGCCGGCGACGCGTCGCCATTTTTCGCTCACGGCGCATGCATTCCACTTGCGAACGCCCGTGCTCCTATTGGTCTGACCTGGATGCCGGTGACGCGCCGCAGTTGGTGAGCACGTACCTATTGGTCCACAGGAGCTGCCGGCACCGTCTGTATACTGAATAGAATTAATCAAGCGTTCCACCGGTTGTGATTGTTTAAAAGTTAAACGGGGGAGGGGGGGGGGGGGGGGGCGCAGGTTTTGTTTTCTAGACGGCATTGCAAGAACGTGGGGACGGCTGTCCTGTCCTACTGTCCCTGACTGATACAGGCCTGCCTTTCTTTCTGTCGACGTTAGCTACCGCAACGCATAATCTTTGAAAACTTTGCTTGTCTATATGACATTTCTGTAGATATATCAGCTAGTCAAAACATTTATCGGTGGAAACGTGTTTTTGGCATTCTTTATTTCCCCTTTCTTCGCGAAACGAGCATCGATAACGACTGTGTATAAAGAATAGATTGTTTACGACTTTACAGTGGAAATCAGACGGATACAGAAATCTTGGTATGGCGTCACTTTAGTTGATGTTAAAAGCCATAAAAACAAACAAATTAACAATAAACCGACACTCAAGAAAAAGGCCCTGCTTTAGACACGGAAGGAGAGTTCAAGACGAGGCATGTTTGCCTAACCAGTCCGACTTTCTCGGGTCGGCTATTGGCAACGTTACTAAAACACTCAGTTGGGAAACTCGCCGTCGAAACCTGGGCCGCTGGCGTCCACCGAGACCGAGCTAAATGCGACAACAGCGCCACTCTTTTTCGTTTGTCTGTACTATGGTCACCTCGAGCTTTTTGAAAGCCTGTTTTTTGCGTAAAAACAAACGGAAAAGACTCTTTTTGTATGAAATTTATTGGAGTTTAGTACCAAATGATGGGCGCGTGATGTTTTTATCATCTTTAGTTCGCAAGGTTTTACGGAACAATTAATATTGTTTTTATAAAACCATGCCTCAGCGGGCCTTTCAGGTAGCGCGTCCCGACCTAGGTGCATTTTAACTTCAGTAGTTCAACGCGGCGTGTCCGCCGTAGAGACGGGGGTTCACCCCTGTCAAAGCCAAAAATAGAAGTCACGTGCAGTTTCTCGAGTGGCCGCTGCGGGAGAAATGGTGGCGTTGTGTTCGTCATTAGCTCGGTGCTCGGAGACAGATTGGGGCCATATTTTTAGGGCTGTCTCTATGGGAGTTTCCCAACTGAGTGTTTTAGTAACGTTGGCTATTGGTGACGAGATCGAGGAGATTAAAGGAAGATGAATGGATGGATGACTGTTCCTTTTGGATCGTACGATAGCTCTCGCCCCCTAGCCAAGTATAGTGTATTTAGCTCGATATTAAATTGTTTTGTAGGCCATTTTAGTCGGCTTTAATTTATATCTCTCTTACGAAAACGAAATGTTTCCGTTTAGACATGATAACCCTGGTGCGAGGGGACAAAAAGAGACGTCCCTTTTTGTCCCTTCGTTCCAGAGTTACCATGTACAGGGTGTAACAAAAGAAAATTTACACGATCTTTTTTAGCGCAAAAATAAACTAGGCATCGCCGAACGCTCATTCTCCGCCCAAAGGTAGAGCTAGAGGTCACAACCAGATGCCAAAGTTTCAGCCCGATCCGATAACTTAATCAAAAGTTATAAGTGATTTTCTAAAAATTTCAATGGGAAAATGGCGGCCGATGGAGTTTCAAACACATGGGGCTCTATGGCACCAGAAACCGAAAACGGGCAAAAATGGGCTCCATTTTCCCATTGAAATTTTCAGAAAATCACCTATAACTTTTGATTAAGTTATCGGATCGGGCTGAGACTTTGGCATCTGGTTGTGACCTCTAGCTCTACCTTTGGGCGGAGAATGCATGGTTCGGCGATGCCTAGTTAATTTTTGCAGTAACAAAAAACAAAAAAAAAACGTGTAAATTTTTTTGTGACACCCTGTATATATCAGTGCTAGAGCAACACCAAGAAATGGGCTCGTGTAGCGCTGACTTAAACATAAATTGCGCTGATACAACACTCTAGCTGTCAGCACCATACACTAACTATACTCCAAGGTCAACACTGTATCAGAGGTCACCCGGCGCCATATTTGTGAATAGGCTTTAAATCTCAGTAAGGACGTCATGACAAGCATCACAGCTTAGACGTCACGAACCTCTAAGCTGACAAGGCTTAGAGGTTCGTAACGTGCTCCTAGGACCAGTCAAGTGTCGTTTTGCATACGTGATCTCGTTCTTGGCGCGTACTCAAGAGCAATCAGCGGGGTCAGGCGATCAAAGGCAGAAGGATGAATAGTCCGGCGAGCACGTAGCCCTCTCCCCGCCCTATCAGCGCCGAACAGAGCACAGGGGCTGCCTGCAGTGGAAAGCTGCCCGTCTGCCCCGCGTCGATAAGATTGACAATTCCAGACGCAGACGACGCAAGAGCAAAACACATCTCCGGACGCGACTAATTTCCATGGGGCGGCGGCGGGCAGGTAGAAATGAAGTCCGAGATTTTGCGCGAGCGCTTCAAGCGGAGTCGTGCGCGCGTGTTGACGGCTTATCAGCGTCTATGTCTGGGTCGTGGCGAGGCCTTTGAGCTTTGTCCCCCGCGTACTTTGGAAGCCTTCCAGACGAACCAATGAAGAACCCTTAAAGGCGGTGGCGAGCTGTTTTTAGAAGGCGCCAATCTCACGCACGCAAGCGTAATCGCCGCATCCTCTTAAAACCATTTCCGTCGCCATTTTTATTTTATTTTTAGGTCTCTTCTCGTCATCGCTACGTTGTATTTTCCTTGCTCTTTTCTTCGTTGGCTCGGTTTTTTTGAATGTGATACGATCAATGCTTTAAGAGCGCGCGCGCGTGTGTGTGGAAAGGGATGAGGGGGATATTATCTATCAATTGACGGATGGTCAACTGATGGATGTTGCACTTGACGTCGTCTGGAATCATAATGCCGCGATGACTGCGGAGATGAAACGTGTCTGGACGGAGAATCAGTGCCTTCCTTTCCTTTTCATCTTTTTTTTGCCCTCCACGCTGGAAATTTGCGAGACGTCTGCATTTATAATCTGATTAAATTAAATCACGTCGTGCCTCGCAAAAAAAAAAAAAAAAAAAGAATCGCGGTATATTTATTAGAAAGAAAGAAAACAAAATCTCTCTTGGCCGTACTTTTGTATTAATATTATTTTTTATGATGTAGCTGTGGAGCAAAGGACACGTCCGGCGGACGTGTTCCATCAGTGCGTGTTTTGATTTTCCCTCAGCGAAGTTATTCAAGCCACGACCTACTCTATACTACAGAGTTGGTCGTGATTCAAGCATCACGCACGGTCACGGCGTGTTAACATGGGACCCAGAACGCGCATTTTGTCCCCATCAAGTGGCGAACCACAGGACGCCCGAACGTGTCTTAGCGTGTGGGATCTTTCGTCGAGAGTGAAAGTGGCGAGTCATTTTCCCCTTCATTGCGTGATCGACTACGGGAAGCCAGATCAAGATGGGTTCACAACGCATGTTCTGGTGAAGTCCGCGCGAAACTGTATGATTTCACCACTACAGTCTATGTTGGCCGTGACGATTCTTAAGACAAAAGCGACAAAAAACAAAAAGAAAAAGAAAAAAAAAACTTTTTTTTTCGCATTTTTGTTGACGCGACAACGGGAGGACAGCAACAAGAATAACCGAAACGGTGATTACACTCTTACAAATCTGGAGGGTCTGCTTTCATGCAAAGCGCTTGGGATAGCCAATCATTGCAATCTACGAATGGAGCTCTGGAGATGCAGACGCTCTACGCTTCTTAGAGTGCAGTCAGCTGAGACAATAAATTTGACCAAACTCTAATACATGCTTTGTTTTTTCGTGTGGGTCGTTTTCAGAAACCAGCTGTTCAGCATAGTCGAGACGGCTTGAGAAATCTCTGGAAAGAACCATATCTCCCTACGTTCAAAAGGTTCTGATGCCGTAATCGTCGTCGCTGGTACTTCCAACATTTTAAGATGACATGTATGCCACACATTCAATAGTGCGTTTACTCTTCTTGTAATCTCTACATACGGCCTGGGTCCGGCAGCATAAATACTTCTCTTTTGCAGGTTTTAGGTGTGTATACTATATGGATCATGCAGCAATTTTACCGGGAGATTTCGTTCTTATCGGCCGACTCATTTTCATTTTGTATGTCACTGGAGGGGAACCAATTTTGTAGGGCTTGAACAAACTATATAATAAAAGATGAAAAATATTTAAATTGTCACGAAGCGTTTACAAGAATTCCTCCAATAATTGCATATATATACGTATATGATGAAGCCATATTACGCGCACGCTCGAAGGATAGATGGACATGAGAATTTTTCCGACTCTATTGCAAGTTCCGTAATATGTTTCCATCGAGCGCCGCTTCCTAAAAAAACAAACGCCAAGCCTAAAAGGAAGCATGCGCATCGCTCGATGGGCCGGAAGGGGCAGAAGATGGAGCTAGATTTTCAATGATGATGATGGCGATGAAATGGACAATCCCTGGGAGCCCCCATTTTATTGCGTGTGTGTGGTATAAACTGCTAAAACATTCCCGAGGTGCACAGACTTTTCCCGCCCGCGGTTGACAGACTGGGTTTTGAAAGCTGGTTGCTTAAGAACAGGTAGTAAATATGCTCGGTACTTCATCTCACATTTGATCTGACCGCAGTCAAAAGTCCGATCTATAGGGTGGTTCAAGTCACCAGGCTCGATCTAAAATGGACCGTAAAGATCGACGCCTCCACCTAGCCATCTAAACTTTTCGTCAAAGGTGTATTTCACAGGTCGGTTTCTTCTCGTAAAATTACAAAGCGTAGCTCTGTTTCTTTAAAAAACAAGGCCCAGAAACTAGCCACGGTCTACGGCGGGCAGCAACGCAGACGACAGGGGTCCAGTAGCGGGGTCTGTTTGGAGTTCGTATTGATAGATGGCGCTGCCTCCATATCGGCGACGGCTCGCGACCACCGTGGTTTATTAAAATGATTATAAACTTTTTGAAATGTACCTTCGGTTAAAAAACAAAGCTTAAAATAAAAAAAATAAAAAACGAAACGCGTTTGCATAACGGCGGCGCTTTTGCTGCCAACGGATTTCGTCTGCGTGTCGTCTGCTATCTTTCGCTGGTCAGCTGCACCTTCAGACGCTGCTCCTGACGCCATCTATCAATACAAACGCCAAACACACTCCGCTACTGGACTTGGTCGTCTGGCTCGCCCCTCGCCGTAGACCCTGGCAAGTTTCTTGCCCCTATTTTTCACTAAAAGAGAACTACGCTTTGTAATTTTACAAGAAAAAGCCGACCTGTGAAATACACCTTTGACGAAAAGTTTAGATGGCTACGTGCAGGCGTCGATTTTTACGGTTCATTTTAGATCGACCCTGGTGACTTGAACCACCCTATATAATGGCGCCAATCAAGAAGTGTCAAAAGTGTCATGGCGCTCGTCGTCCATTTGTGTTCGAACTTTGCTGTGTTCAGCTGAACCAATCACGAACAATGAATACGCCTGCACTGCTTTTCTCTGCGTCATTGGTTTAGCAGGTCTACTTCGTTTCAGCTTCGGTCCGAGCGCGGCCGCAGTTATGAGCCGAAGGACCAATCAAAAAGCGCAAAAAGCGCTGCGTCATGGCGTGCTCCCTGCTCTTGATAAGACTAGCCGACGGTGGAGCGCGCACAGAGAGACGGCGAATACCGGCTGGTCCTATCAACTGCAGAGAGCACGCCATGACGTTGTGCCTCTTTCGCTGTTTGGTTGGCCCTTCGGCTCATAACATCGGCCACGCTCGGACCGAAGCTGAAACAAAGTATAGTAATGTGGAAAGCAAGTCGTTTGCTTCTCGCTTGGGGGTTGCGGTGACGTCAGATCGACGCCGAGTTCTGATTGGCTTAATTTGGAAGGATAGTGGTAGACCTCAAAACTAGGTGCCTTGAGGTCTATACGGTCTATATTTTTTTCAATCCGAGCCAATAAGATCTCGGCGTTCTGACGTCATTACAAACGCTGTGCAAGAAGCAGACGAACTTGCGTTCCGCGTAGCATAAAGACGACGAGCGCTGTGACGATGCACTTTTGGTGCCGCTTGATTGGGTCCGTCGGTTCGTAGACTTGGCCGCGGTCGGACCTAATGTGAAGCAAAGTATCTCTCCTTCAAAAAAAGCTTCAGCGTATACAGACGTTAGGCGGAAGAGAGTGCGCACATCCACGGTACTCTTCTTGGGAAATGTGATTTGCGAGAATTTTGACCATAGAGGCCTATAAAGCTCCCACTTCTGTATATGCCCTGAGCGATAACAAGACCAACGGATTAAACAGAAATCAGCTAACTTTATTCATGTTTTGATGTAGAACTGCATCTTTCTGTGCGCTTGGAAGGGTGTGCAAGGTTGGGAGATCAATGTCACAAAAAACTCGGTCACCGAAGTGACGCGACGCAGACAACACCGGGGCGCCGACCCCGATTTGCATCGCTGCGCTCCCCGTCGGCGCGCCGTGCCTGCTGCCGAGAACCGCGCAGTGCGCGCGTAGGCGTGTTCTTTTAGTCTAAGCTTCCCCCGATTTCTTGGACTTTCTGGCCTCCTAATGCTCAGTAGGTATGCGCAGTAGACCATTTCAGCTCACCGTCTCACAGTCCTTCACCTTCGCATCCTCTTCGAAGGACCTGACGACCTTGACGTCGTCCTAGTGGTCATCCTACAGGTCGTCCTAGAGGTCGGCCTAGACGTCGTCTTTTGCATCGTCTTCAACGTCTTCTAGAGGACGACCTTAAGGACAATGTCGACCATGACGTTGTCGACGTTGTCCTTTATGTCGTTCTAGAGGTGTCCTAGATGTCATCCTGGAGATAAAATCGCCCTAAAGGTCGTTCTAGACGTCGTCCTAGACGTGGTACTTAAGGTCGTCCTAAAAGTCGTTCTTGATATCACCCTAAAGGTCGTCCCAGAGATCGTCCTAAACGTCGTCTCTAGGACATCGTCCTTGACGTCGTCCTTGAAGTTGTCTAGACGAATTCTATCGAAATTCATAGAGAACCAACAATAGTGGTTTCTGCAGCAATTTCTTATCTTTCGCTCGCTTCAACGCGACGAGTTCCTGCCTGATCGAAACGGCGATAGACGCCGCTCCGACAGCCGTGATTCCACAACCGATGCGGTCAGTGATTATGCGAAGTCATGCGGCCTCCAATGTGCTTCACAGAAATCATAACTACTACTCGTTTTTCTAAGAAAGAAAGGTTCTCTGGACCCACCCAATGTCACCGTCTCTATGGAGGACCACATCATCGTTCCATCTCCGGATATCAAGATCCTCGGTATGATCTTTTAGGCCGACCGCGCGAACACCACCCTGATCAATAAGCTCACAGACACTACAGACCAAGTCACCCACATGATCCGACATATAACCACCAAAACGAGGGGTATGCGCGATATCGATACGGTTCGCCTAGTCAAGGCATTCATAATCTCCCGCATTACGTATGCCATACCTTATGCAGTCCTAACCAAAAAATAACTCTCGAAGGTGGATGTAATGATCAGGAAAGCCTACAAACAGGCCCTCGGACTTCCCGTCAGCACAGCCACCGACAAATAGTGAAAACTCGGCCAACACAATACAGCTGGCGAGCCCATAGAAGCCCATCTTTCCAGCCAAAGAATGAGGCTGGGAGCCACGGGTGCAGGAAGACTTCTTCTCTCTCGACTGCGACTCAAAACCCCTCTACAGCATCCTCCTTCTGAAACCACGACCCTCTCTCACGAGGTCCGGAGACATCTCTCCATCTCACCACTCCCGCGCAACATGTACCCCGTGCATCATGCTGGACGAAGGGAGGCGAGAGCCCAAGTCATATAAAAACGCCATGGCCACGAAGCAACCACCGCATACACGGACGCGGCCTCTTATCCCGGCATAAGATCCATGTCAGCCGTCGTCATCTAACAAAACCACCATATCAGCAGCATCACACTACCAAGATACGAACCCTTACAAGCAAAAGAGGCGGCCATTGCTCTTGCCATCGCGCAAACTACAGCCGAAGTCATCATTACCGACTCGCAGCACGCGGGCCGTAATTTCTCGAGAGGAAGAATCCATCGTACAACAGAACGGATCATTTTCCCAACACCCGCCGGATAGACTCATCACTATCATGTGGACACCCGCCCACTCCGCTGTACCAGGCAATGCAACCGCCCACCTCTTGGACCGAGAGTTATCCCGCCGGGCCCTGGGAAACGAGCAGGAGCGGCCGGTCCCATTGGTAAGATATCAAGAGATCACCTACCCACCCCCACATAAACAACTATCGAAGGAGCAGGAACGACATCACCGTGCCCTACAGACCTTTCCCCATCCCACTAAATGCCATATCTTTTTCCCCACCCTATATATACCCCGTCATGCCGCTTTTGCGGAGCCCCTGGAACCCTCTTTCATATGGTAGGAGGATGCGACCAAAACCCCACCCAATCGTCTAACCCCTTCCAGTCTTCATACGAGCTTTGGAAGAGCACTGACCAGCTCTAATTTCGATGACCAGCTCATCATCATGCTCGTGTCGAGGGCTGTGGGAGCAGGGAAAGCTCAAGGCGTCTTGAACTAAGGACTGCTTCCCATCGCTTTCTCATAATAAATATGTTTATTGTCTCTCTCCAAAATTTTCGCTCATCGCTCTAGACAGAAAACGAGCGGCCGCTGTCCAGAGCCCACACGTAGTTTTACGCAAATTTATGCAGCATCGTACACCTCTGCACCGACCTTTTTCTTTTTCATAACGATTGTCTTTGCATATTCTTCTCTCCCCAGACGCTCGCCAGAGAAGTTATCTTACCTAGGCTAAGCGCCCTGGCAGTCTTGAATCAGTAATATCACTGATGTTGGAGGTAAGTGACCTTATTACCTGTGAGGTCTAACAGGTCAGTCAGTCCGTCACCCCTAAGAATTGAGAGAGGTGTCTGAGTGTAGCGAAGGTTCGCTCGCACTTCCGACAAACGCCGTGAGACGGCGCAACACGTCTGGGTACGTCTCTGGAGTTGCAATAGATTCGTTGTGACCCGGGAGCTGTGGAAGGCGGTGGTGGTACCAGGATTGACTTTTGCTAACGCTGTGGTGTGTGTCCCTGGAGATATCCGAGCTCACATAGAACGTAGGCAGAGGGAGGTCGGGCGTCAAGCGCTAGGCTGTCATGGTACAGTAGCAAATGAGGCTGTCCAGGGTGATTTGGGATGGTCCTCTTTTGAAGCCCGTGAAGCTACCAGCAAAATCGCCTACGACGGACGTCTCCGGCATATGGACACCTGCCGGTGGGCCAAAAGGCTGTTCAGGTACACTCAACTGACTGGGCTGCAGACCCGCTGGCAGAAACGCCTATACCAGCTCGAAAGCAAGTACGGTTTTTTTGCGGACCCTGTCCAAGCGTCGTCGGCCAGGGAATGGGAGAGAGAGGTCCGGAAAAAGGTTCGCGACCAGGAAACACAGCAGTGGCTCAAAGATGCCCAATTGAAGACTACGCTTGATGTGTATGTTGCAAACAAGAGGACCATCGGCTCGGAGGCTAGGCTATACGATAATAGCCTGGGTAGTCGTTTGCTATTTGAGGCACGAGCCGGGGCACTAAGGACTCTGTCTTACAGACGTCACTTCGATTCTACTGTGACCACGAGCGTGTGCAGGGTGTGCGGGGCCCACGACGAAACAGTAGCACACATTGTACTGGAATGCGCAGGACTCCGGCCATCCCAGTCACGAGACAACGACCATGACCTTCAAAGCCCTCTGGAGCTTGCCGAAGTATTGGGCTTCACGGCTACTAGAGATGGACACCAAACCAGTGAGGTTAGGCCAGCCGTACCAGCGGACAGGCCTGCCTCGAATGAGACTATACGGCCTCCAGTGGCCCCCATAGGCCGTCTGTCGAGGCAACAAAGAGACGATTAGAGGACTGGTGGAGAAAGATCTACCTTAGGGGGCAATAACACGCAAATGCCCCCAGGCTTGGGCATGAATATTGTTCGAGCCCGCCCGATCTAAAGGGAACAGCCGCATCATCATCATCATCATCAGAGCTCTGGAATAGTAGGAAGCCAACAGGAGCCACCCAAGGAACCATCCTTATGCGGAGGGCAAGTTCGTCTGCTTCTTGCCCAGGGGGTAGCGGTGACGTCAGAACGCCGAGCCCTGATTGGCTGACCACGACCCCCTATCTGAGCGTCGTCTGCTGCTTTGCAACGTCGTCTGCTCGCAACGTCGTCTACGTCTCTCTTACCTTTCCTGCGACTTTCGGAAGTGCAGAGGCCAGATTCACGAAACGATCTTACGCCAAAAATGTGCGTAAGACATAACTTAAGAACAAATTCGTATTCACGGAACGAAATTTTCGTAAGTTTTGCACAGGTTACGACGAAATCCTACGACAGCTCCGAAGCTGTCTTACGCACTTTTTACGATCAAATCAGCATGGCCGACAGCGTCGCGGTCGCGACGATCCACGGACGTTTATTTTTCTATGTGCGCTTCTCACGCGTCCCGACTTCAAGCAGCAAGAAAAAAGTAAAAAGTACTTGAAACATACCACGACGAACAAGCACGCTGAATCCACAAACACCCGGGAAAGGCTCCAACGGCCACGATTCCACCGAACGCGACCAAGCGAGCACGGCAGTTAGGCCTAGCAGGCACTCCGCGACTCGGCGACCGTCTGCCCACGACCGGCTGGTATGCTGAATGGAATATGCCCGCGCGACCCTTGTGAACCCTTCCCGTATTATACTTTGATCGCTGACCTCAGTTTTAGATTAAGAGGTCAATTTCTTCCTCTTGTTATCTCCTTGTTTCCCGAGGCAACGGTGACTCTCGCCGGTGAAAAAGCGGTGAATCTCCGACAGACGCAGGAAAGGTAAAGCAGCCATCGCTTTGACTAGCAGACGTAAAACAGACGACGTTAACTGCGCCAACCCGCCGACGCCGTTAAAGAATGAGGGGTCTCGCCGCACACGAAAGGAGGGAAAAAGTATTTGGAAGGGTTCTTAGCAAACAAACCTCGGCGCCTCAGGACACCTCGCCAGTGAGTCCCTTGACTTCCCTTCTCGATGCGCGTCTGCTAGTTGTTAGACATCAACAACGTACCGCTCGATTTATTTCGTCTGCCCTCTCTGAAAGGCGAAGTCGAGCTCGCTCGTAAAGACCTGCACTTCCGAAAATCGCAGGAAAGGTAAGACAGGCGCAGACGACGTTGCGAGCAGACGACGTTGCAAACGAGCAGACGACGCTCAGATAGGGGGTCGCGATTAGCCAATCAGGGCTCGGCGTTCTGACGTCACCGCTACTTCCTTTCTCATGCGCAGAAGACGAAAATGGGCCCACTTGCGAGGCGTATTCGTGTACACCTTCACAGAGCACTGCGGCGCGTGGCCGCACCTGCGCGAAGCCCCTAAACCGAGAGGAACCTCGCACGGAGATTTGCGAAGACCGAACAGACCTTGGCTGCTATAACAGGAAAATGACGTGCGCAAATTTGACCACGAGCGCAGCGCTGTTGCTGAACATTCTGACATCAAAGGCAGTCGAATCAATTTCAAGAACGCGTGCATCCTCGACGTCGAGAGTATACCTTCGGCAGAGAATTTTTATTGAACCGGTGAATGCATCCCAAGTACACCGGACGACATCAACATACCCATGGGCGCTTTACCATCCGTATACATAAACACGCTACGCCACGTGGCGAAGAAAAGAGAAACATCACCACAACCGTAGAAGGAGTTACAACTCTTCAAATAATAATAGCCGCCCCCGAAAAACAACCAAGTCGGTTAATTGAGACGTTGGGCCCCTATACACACTTAGAAAAAAAGGGTATCGATTGTCCTCCCTAAGGGGAGGAACAGTCTTGTAACCTATGTTCCTTTAGAAAGGGAGAAACTTTCGTCCCTGAAGCAGGGAAGCAAATAGTTTCTCCGTCGCCTGCTTCTCATTATGGAGGCCCTGAATCCAGCAAGTCGAGCTCAGTGAGCTTATCGAGGACGCTACGACTCTTGTACGGGACGAGAGGAGCAGCAAATAAAAGCGTAACATGAGCTTTCCGCGAGCTGTGCTTATTTCTGAAGCCAGATTCCCCCGCAGGTACAGAAACTTCCGTTTCGAAAGCAGTTACTCAGCCTTCTCGTCGTCAGCACTGGATGTTAAACGGAGACAACCGATACCCAGTTACTTCGCGCCTTTTACGTCTTACCTTTGCTGTTCCTCGAGTGACAATTCCTTCGTCAACCGCACATCGCGGAGGAATGGCAAACCAATCCGCGAAACCAAAAGCCGCTCTCGAAAGAACAAACTCGAAGCCGCTGTTTATCGCGTAGCGTGAAAGAAGGTTAAATCGCTTGCCACCAGACGGCATGGTCAAGCAGAGTAATTGCAAGTCTCTAGGCTAGGTGGCGCTAGGTACCGCCCAATTCATGTTCTTCAAAAAATAATTTTTATTTTCTCAGGCCACCATTACGCATCGGGATCTTCGGGAACATCTGCGACCTCCGCTATACACATATGTAGACACATTATATGCTGCTTGGTTGGCACGTTTGTGTGTATCTAAATATTTTCATCTCATTAAGATGCTTCTTGTTTTCTTCCTTCCAATTTTGTGTAATAAACAACAGTTGTTAATTCAGCGCCGTCCTGTCGCGTTTGTTCCTTTACTCTTGTCCAAGTTTCTTTGCCGCTGTTTCTTCTCAAGATGTTCACCTCAAACCAACTAGCCCAACACGTCACATTGTTGCGTCTCCATTACACATGGTGTCGAAGAAAAATGGAGTCTGGCTGCCATGTTGCGATTATCGTGTCCTAAATAAAAACACTGTACCGGACAGGTACCCTCTACCTAATATCCAGGATTTTATGGTGAACCTACAAGGCGCGAAAATCTTCTCAAAGATTGATCTGACATGGGCCAATCACCAAATGTCCGTGGCCGAAAAAGACATCCCGAAAACAGCGATCAAAACACCGTTCGGACTTCTTGAATTTCTCCGCATGCCCTTTGGCCTCAGAAATGCGGCTTAGTCATTTTAACGGTTCGTCGACGCTGTCACGCGAGGATTCCCTTTGTCTTCGCCTACGTAGACGATTTGCTCATAGCCAGCAAGTCACCTGAAGAGCACGCGACCCACTTAGACCTGCTCTTCGAACGACTGCGCCACGGCATTGTCATCAACCACAGCATTGTCATCAACGCCGCGAAAAGTGCGTTCGGAGTTCCGGAATTGGAATTTCTTGGTCATTGGCTTGACTTCTCGGGCATTCGTCCATTGCCTTTAAAGGAACAAGCCATCAAAGATTTTCCGAGACCGACTACGACCGCCAAACTTCGCCAGTTCCTCGGTTTGGTAATTTTATACCGACGCTCGTTCCGAACTGCGCAAAGCTGCTCAAGCACCTTGAGATCCTCCTAACAAAACAAGAGCGACAGACTTCATATTTTCCCCGGAGCAAAAATGCAGAACGCGCTTTCAGCGAGGTGAAGAACTCACTTGCAGAAGCAGCAATGCCAGTACATCTTGAGCATGACGCCCCAACATCGCTGATGACTGACACATCTGCCACAGCCGTAGAAGCGGTGCTACAACAAAAAAGTCGACAGAGAGTGGCGGTCGATTGGTTTCTTTTCTAAGAAGCTCAAGCCAGTGCAAATGCGCTACAGCGTTTTCGGACGTGAGCTATTGGCTGCCTGCCTACTTGGCTGTACGACATTTTCGACATTTTGTCGAGGGTCGGCCATTACCAACAATATGGACTGACCACAAGCCTTTAACTTACGCCATCTGCAATTCCGGGTCTGAATGCACACCACGTGCGATTCGCCAGCTAGCCTTCCTGGCCGAATTCACAACGGACATTCGTCACGTTAAAGTTTTCAAGTTTCAAGTTCCTTTATTCCTCTTCATACAAGAAGAGAGAAAGGAGGGAAAGAAGCAGTAAAAAACTGCTTGACAGTGCCCTCTCCTCCTTCAACAGCAACAGCAGAGGAGGCACTCAAAACAAAAATCGCTCTCAAGAGTACATAATCAGATTTCTCACGAAACTAGTAAAGATAGTATGCGTTTGTTGGAACACTTTTTAAACGTAATATTCCGCGATAAAAAAAAGTGTTTAACATTTTGGGTAGCTGGTATCTCACCATCTGATTTCCGTAGTTTGTTGTCGAGCGCGGGACCGTCCAGGCGTCGCCATGGCAGGTGGCATACGAGGTGTTGACAACGTCTCCACTGATGTCCAAGAAAAGAGTTGACAACGTCCCCGCTAATGTCCTCAGCCGTATTGACGCCATCAACACTCCACCTTCTCCTGCCGTAAACTTGGAATTGCTGGCCCATCTAGAGACCAGCGACGAAAAATTGCATGCCCTATGCAATTCATCCACGATACTGCTAGTGCGGGATGTAAGCTTTTCAGAAGGCACCACCGAGGTTTGCGACCTGTCAACGGAAACATTTTGGCCTTTTGTACCACGTGAGCTGCGATGGCAGTTTTTCGAAGCGATTCAGTGCACCTGGGTGCACGAGCATCTCAGAAGGTCCTCTGCGACCGCTATGTTTGGCTTGAATAAAATCCGACGTTCGTGACTGTGCGCGTTCGAGCATCGCATGCCAGTGCGCCAAAGTCCGGCGGCATCCCGTACCACCCTCCAGACAGCCGTATCAATAAGATAAGTCTGGACCTTCTCGGACCCCTACCGATTTCTCAGGGACAGCGCTATGTCCTAACGTGCGTCGAAAGATTTACACGATGGCCAGAGGCAACCCCACTGCCCGATATCACCACCGCCACCTTCGCTTGGGCGTTTATCGTCACATGGTATCCCGTTTTTGCTGCCCCTCAGAGGTTGTCACCGACAGAGGTTGACAATTTGAGTCGTCACTCTTTGCCGAGCTCACTCGATTGCTGGGAACCAACCGCTTTAGAACGACTGCCTACCACCCGCAGTCGAACGAGATAGTCGGTCGATTTCATTGCCTTTTGAAATTGGCCCTTGCAGCTCACAGTGGTCCCTCGGATTGAGTTTGTCATCTTCCCCTTGCGCTTCTCAGAATCCGGACAGCCTTGAAGGTGGACATCGGATGCTCCACCGCCGAACTTGTGTACAGCAATGCACCTCACTTACCATGAAACTGTTTTTTTTCTTCTTTAAATGGAACTGCTTCAACAACAAACTCATTTGGACCATGTGGAAGAACTCAAGCAAAGTTTTATAAATTTGCGAAAGGTGCCTACACGGCAAGAAACTTTGAAGTCTCCCTACGTGACCCAAGACCTCCAAGAAGCCACTGCGTCCACCTTACATTGAACCTTTCCAGTGGTCAAAAAAGAAGCGACACGTTTGTTCTGCGTGTCAACGGCAAGAACGACGCAGTCGCATTGGAAAGACTAAAGCCGGCAGATATTGAGTGGTGAGCACATGTGCAAGAAATAGCGTTACCTGACATCTATACTCCGTTTCACCTTATGTTGTACCGCAGAGAAGGCTAGAAGCGCGAGCTCATAATGTTGGGAGCTGTTCTTAACGCACGAGAGCTTGAGCCGCCGAGATCCTTTCCTGCGGTACATCATAAGGTGAAACAGAGTGTACCAGACGACACAGAAAAGTGAACTTCATTGGCACCCGGATGTTTGTGTGCTTTGATCGTTCGTCCTACCTCCTCTCTAAGGGGGTGGGTGGGGATATTTGTAGTGACTGGACGCACCGCTAGGCGCGTTCAGTCTAAAGAATAGGAAGAAAGAAAAAAGGCGGGTGAGCTATACGCTCACGAGGATCGGATATTTTCTAGACACCACCGATATACAACGTTTCGGATAGCGCGCCTCCTGCCTGCTCCTTTCACCATAATACGAAACATTCCGTGAGTTCCTTTTCCCGCAGAGCACGGAGACAGCCAATCACGGCAAGCAGTAGAAGAATCTCAACAAATGACAAAACTAAGCATACAACTACATTTAAAAAGAAAAATCGACACGCGCAAGGACAGTGAGCTAGTGAAAGGTCAAGGTCATTGTCCCTGCTCACATCCGATTTTTTTTCTTTTAGTCTAATGATCGTATTCTGAGCTTCGTAATTCGTTGGAATCCTTCTATTGCTCGCTGTGGTTGGCTGTCTCGTGTCCTGAAGAAATTCAGTTAACATACTTTCTATCTTTTTTATAGTTATAGAGGCATGATTACTCAAGCGTAACGCCAATATCTGCGTCGAGAGCTTAATTAGTAGTTTCACCGAAGCGACAGTGCAGACGATTGCAAGTGGGGCGACAGGGGGCCCCCGCCGTGTCTCTGTTCGTGCGGACGAGTCCGTGCAAATGTAAGCTTTCCAAAGCTACGCTCACGCGCACGCTTCACGTGCGTGCACACGTGAAGCGTACTCGGGGTACGAGTCGCCATACTCATACATTATACAAAACACACGGTGATCGCTGCAAACACGATTACAGAAGTGTCTTGCGGACATATATGTTGGAAACGCGTTTGGATCGTACATACGCATGCTTCGAAAATTTGTGCACACAGTTTCTGTGTGACAAGTGAGACCGTCATATAAGAAAAGAAAATACGCCTCAAATAGTGTCAGCAGACTGTCTTTTGTATGCTGTATTGGCGATGTAACCACGGCCCAAAGCTTCGAGCATCGTGCTTTGCGCCTGCCTTGTTGACGCGTGTGACTCTACTCAAGAGTAATGCCAATATCTGCGTGGAGAGCTCATTCGACTCAAGCGAGTTATACCATACGCAAGGCCCGGCTCCGCAAACACAACGTTGCCGAATCTGAAGTCGCTCTTCGAAGCGAGTACATTAATTTTAAGCCCGGGCTTCCCAAAAAACCGATTTCCTCGCTGTTTCTGCAAGATTTGCATCCTCGACACACCAGCCTGACACGAAGAGATGGAAAGACGGAGAAAGCGGAGCGCGCGCGTACCCCGAGAAGAAGAAGGTCCCCGCAGCTGGCCCCTCCTCCCGGCCCGCGTCCGCCCAGGACAGTCCCGAGCCACGGGCTCTGCCCCGCGGGCGACCCGAGGCACTCGACTTCCCCCATCGTCGGTCTCCAAAATACAACCGGAAGCAGGCGTGGCCCGTCCCCCACCGAACCATTGGCGCCGGCGGCGGGCCTGCCCGCTCCAGCCGCCGCGCGCCACGACGCGTCCTCCGTGCCACGCGCGGTAGTACCCCCTGGCAGAGAGGGCGGCCGTGCCGCTGCGGCGCCCGCAGAGTAACCGACGGCCCAACGAGGATGGGGCCCGAACCGCACGGAGTGCCCAGCGGCGCCAGGGCCGCGACGCGGACCGACACGCCGCAGCCCGGATGCTTCTCGGTCTGCAGGCTCCTGGACCTCAAGGCGCCTCAGCAGGCCGACGCGGCAGAGGCTCATGACCACGGTGAGCCACCCGACTGCGTGGTACAAGTATTTGTGCTGAGTGTATACGTTTAGACCGCGTGAAGTTAGTCACCTGGTGTGTCTGCCGTAGATGAGACATCTATCCGGTATACAGAACTCCTGCTAGCCTGAGGTCTTCAACGTGCATCGCGCAGTAATGATATATCGATGAGATTCCCATCCAGATCAAAACCAACAGGGGATATTACCCAGGATCCCTGGGTTCTGCAGTGCAGGATTTAGCTCCACGTGCTCCGAGCTCCGATGTGCTAACACACCTGGACACCGATCCCCCCATTGGCCAGACTTCTGAATCTACTTCCTTGCGAGAAACCTTCGTCCCGGAAAGCAAATACGAATGAATGAATGCACTATATATGTCTTAGCCCAACCGAGTAAAACCCCGATGGTACCAGGAGTGTTACCGCGCCAGTTTCCAAACGATGCCGCGGAGAAAGTGGGCACAGCCGAGTAGTCGACGCTCTTATACTTCGTTTCAGCTTCGGTCCGAGCGCGGCCGATGTTATGAGCCGAAGGGCCAATCAAACAGCGAAAGAGGCACAACGTCATGGGGTGCTCTCTGCAGTTCATAGGACCAGCCGGTATTCGCCGTCTCTCTGTGCGCGCTCCTCCGCCGGCTAGTCCTATCAAGCGCAGAGAGCACACCATGACGCTGCGCTTTTTGCGCTCTTTGATTGACCCTTCGGCTCATAACATCGGCCGCGCTCGGACCGAAGCTGAAACGAAGTATAGTAATGTCTGCATTCATGCATGGTGCTTACAACCCCACCAAAAAGTGTCGAGCCACTGCACTCTAAGAAATGCCTGAGCGTCTACTTACCCGCAAAACACCCAAGGAGTCAATCTCTGCGATCTATGAAATCAGCTTAGCGAATGATGAGGCAGAGCACCTGTTGGCCTAAAGATTAATTAAAAGGTTAAAAGGCACGAACAAACAGGACGAAAAAAGACAGGTGACACACCGCCCCCGAGTGTGTCAGTCCATTGTAGTCACGAAAAAAGGGAGGTGTAGTCAGTCCATTGGAGTCACGAAAAAAGGGAGGTGACACACCGCCCCCGAGTGTGTCCTTTCCGTCCAATGGCGTCCTTTGGTTTGCTTCGTTTTTGGTCATCATTGAGGGCGTGTCTCTCCAGACCGGAAGTGTCTCTAGGCTTCACGTCTGGTGGCGTCATATCAACCCCAGAAGCTTCCTACCTCCATGAGTCTTTTAATTACCCGATGAGCCCACGATTTCAACAGACTTTCCTGCTGGACTATAAGGAGTATTCCCTCGGCCATCGCTGTACGCGCGACTGCTGGGAGCGCGCTGAAGTCTAGCTTCCACAGTTTCTTTGCAACGTGCATTCCACACCATCAAGATTACAGGTCTTAGCAGCCTAGTAATTTGAGCTCGTTCTGAGTCTGCGCCCTAAACATAGCTGTCAAATATGGTGTCCAGTAAATACCCCCAATAAGGAACACAAAGTAGCACGCAAAATGCCGCCAGACAAGCAGCATGACGAGCTTAAAAGCAACCGTAAGCGTCCGCAGCATTTTCTGGAAGACCTGCCTAATATCTGTAGGTTACCGCACTTTTTATAGCTCTTTTATTTTCATCTGGTTTTTTTGCTTTTGTTTGGTTTATGGCTTAAGTTGGGTTACAGGTATACATAGTGGTCAAGAAGCAAAAGGAAGTTGGGCATGAAGGGCGAGTGATATAAGACAAGGTTAAAATTGTGTCTTTATAGCTACAATAACTACAGCAATAAGGCGGACGGTGAAGGCCATCTGGTACGTGGGCAGACTGGCAGAGGACAACAGTTTGAATGTGATAAGTATACTTGAAACTGCGCTATTTTACCTTGCTTGGGAGTTCCCAGAAACAAGATAATTTCAAGTGAGATAGAATTCACGTAGAACAAATAATACTCACAATGTGTACCTAAACTCCTAATTTAAGGGCGAATTAGTAGTTTTCACCACGACTACAAAGTAATAGTAAAAAGCGCCTTTCTTGTTTTTTTGTTGTTGTTGTAAACTACGCTTCAAATGTTAGAATAACAACTTCGAGTGTATATGGCGCTTCAACATATGAATAGTGTATCTTTCGACGTGACTATAAGAACTCAAGGAATACACAATGCAGTTTATTTGTTGAGAATTTTTCAAGATGCAAAAGAACTTTCTGGCGGCGTTCTGAATATCAGTGAAGTCCTCCGAATTTCGATGAACACCGAAAGCGGACTTGCACTTTTGAATTCTCCGGTGGCCTCTTCCTTCTGTATTTAGATTTCATTTTACGGCGGCATTAGCGGCTCGCTAAATTTCGCGTCAAACTCTCGAGCACCGATCATTTCAGTGCAAAAATTTAAGACAATTGGGATTACACTCGTTTCAACCTTAAGAAAAAAGGAAGTCCTGTGCATTGGTCATACGCCGCACGAAGTAGTTCTTCAAAGGAGTAAATTGGTAATGCTCCGCGAGGTGCCGGACTTTTTTTTTTTTCCTGCCCGCTTCAGAGATAATTACACTTAAGCCATCTTGGTGCTTAAAGCCATTGTTGCCAGTCATTTGAAGGTTTATCTGGAATTGCAGGAAACGCTTTTCCGTCCTCAAGAAGCATTCAATCATTCCGCGGTTGAGATTTCTTGACTGGGTATCTAAAGCCGCGGAAAATCGCATTTTGTAATCGTATAGCTATCGCCACTTGCGCCCCCTCTGCACATAAGGAGCAAAATGGAGGCGCCTTCGTTCCGCTGAATTAAACAAAAAAGTGGATATTTAATTCCGAACATTAGAATCGGGGCCCGACCACGTGGTATGTAAAAAACCGAACAAATCTTAGTAGAATTTTCCTGTGAGGATGTCGCGAACACATCTCGGGGGTTTCTCGAAGAGGAAGAAACCTTCTGAGAAGCTGCAGACGCGCAATTCACAGAAACTCATGCAATTTCGCCGCTCTGGAAAGCTGGCGAGGATTTTTCCCCACCAACGCGTCAACAGACACTACTCGCACTTTTTAATGAGGCAAGCAAACAGGCCTAAGTGCAAGCGTCGCATTGTTTGTTGATTGCTGCCAATTAGCGTGGCTAACCCCGGTCCCTCACCTACGAAGGCAACAGCAGCTAAGAAGACAGGTTTTGTGCTCGCGCTTGTAATCGCGGAAATACCTCGTGGTATTCCCGCCGACGCGTCCATTGTTTTGAGCGAAATTGTGAGAAGCTGACACGAAACGCGCAATCACACACGCAAAAAGACATGGCGTAATAGAGCCTACCACGTGTCTGATTTTCGAGACATGTTGCCTCGTGACCAGACATGTACGCGTTACTGAAATGGAGTAACTAAACGCCTCTACTGGTTCCTCCCTCGAAAATTAACGAAGTACGTTACTCGTTACGGAGATTCCAAAGGAACGCACTATACTTCGTCTCATCCTACGATGGACTAAAGGCCAAAGCCACGGGCCGCAAGGTCCAATCACGTTGCAAGCTAAAATATGACACGCTTAGCATTGGTTAGGGGTGGACGAATGATCCTCCCAGTCCAAAAGCGCTGCATCATTTTTATAGCTTCGACACTGCAAAGAGCCTGTATGACATAGCTTTCTTTGCAATGTAAAATTGTTGAGTCACTCAGTGCTATTCAATCCAAACTACCGTCCGCCCCTCCCCATTAGTGATTCGAGACGCGGGTGCCGATACGCGCATCAAAGCGAAATACCACGCAACTTGTAAGTGGCTCGTGATTGGATCAAGCTCTAGCTTCTGCCTTTAGTCCATCGTAGGGTGAGACAAAGTATAGCTTAGCTTAAAAACTTGTAACGCGTTGTTTCCTCGTTACAACGAATGTGGCGTTTTTATGAAGCAATGGCCGCTTCCAATATTTTCCGTCGTCAAAAATTTATTGGTCTTATCAACGTGTTCTTTCACAGATAACGGGGGCTATACTGACATACCTTATGCACATTCTTATGGTCTATCTAGCGTATTCTTGTCGTGCAAATTACAGGCGAAAGCTAGGTTGAGAACTATAGTTGGGTACTTGTGTTGTACGGATTCCACGCAAGAAGTATACTTAATATCGTTGCTTGTCCCTTCACCAAAAAGTAAAGAAAATACATTACTCGTTCCTTCTCCCATAAAGTAACTCGTTAAAAAAAAGGAACTGAATACGTAACGCGTTGCGCGTGTCTTGGAACTGGAGAGGAAGGTTGGTTGTGCTGATTTTTCACTCACGTGCACGCGTTTCCTGTAGAAACAAATATTGCACGCCTCTTCCGGCAAAAACCGTTACAGCTTTCTTTCTTTTCTTTTTTTTTTTTTTTTTTTTTCCTTTTTGCTCGTGAGCTTAACAGTTGAACATGAGTTGAAACATTCGAACTTGTTCGAACTCGAATTTGGCGACATCTATATGACACAGAAAACATACATACTCGAGCGCAGCCGATGTATACGATCCTATGGAAGCAAGAAAGCGGCACCAAAAGTGCATCGTCTTTGTGCGTTTGCTATAGCCCAATGAAACAATCACGCAGAGTAAATGCACCGCGATCCCGCGCTTCTTTTTCGTGCATGATCGATTTAGCCGGTGATAGACACCGCACAAGGACGACGAGCACCGTGACGTTGCACTTTTTGTGCTGCTTGATTTGCTCCATCAGATCGAAGAGATTGGCCGCGGGCGCGTTTAATGTGAAATGGAGTATAGCAAGATATGGGGTCCCCACTTAGCGGTGCTGGTCAAGTGTTAGTGTTGGTCAAGGCCTCACCCCAGCCATGCGTTCGATTGACGATAAAAAATTTTCTCAACCGCTTCCATTTTGCTGGGGCCTCCTACCTCCTCCCCCCCCTCCCCCCCCCCCCCCTTTTTTTTTTCCCGAATCAAAATCCTGGCTACGTGCCTCTTTCGCCGCATATACTCCCTCATGTGGCGTAGACCCAAAAGTTCC
This sequence comes from Ixodes scapularis, assembly GCF_016920785.2. NCBI lineage: Eukaryota > Metazoa > Arthropoda > Arachnida > Ixodida > Ixodidae > Ixodes > Ixodes scapularis. Next base: position 40,611,865 of record NW_024609868.1, read on the forward strand.
TTCACATAATCGGCAGGACGTCGTCACCACTTTGACAAACGCGTGCTCATCGGTTGAAGACGAACATAATCTCTTACGTGAGGAGTGCATCATCTACGATAAGGAGCGAGCTACCACGATTCAAGCAGCAAATATTTCCGGACAATCATTAACCTTTCAACGGCTCGTCGCTCCATGCAAACCTGCCGAGAAACTGAGGTGGCTACCAATGCACAGACTATGAATTCTCGAATGCAACACGGCTAGACGGGACACTTTAAAAATGGGAAGACAGATGGAAAGAAAATGGACATACTTTATGTAATCTTTTTGATCTCAGTTTCCACTCGGAGCGCGTATGTTTGACACATTTTTAAGACTTTGATTACTTTCATTTTATTTCATGTATTTATTACTTTCGCCTGATTATTTGTTTTTGTTTTTCTTCCTTTTTGTACGTATCTGATATTTCTTTACCCCTCTTCCCCAGCACAAATCAGCGAGCCAGCATCATTGAGCTTGGTTAACCTCGTCGTCTTTCAAGTAAACCCTTTTTTTTTTGTCTCTCACGGGCCGCCCCAGTCTATTAGGGTACACGTTTAATGCCGTGGTCGCACATCTAAAACATTCGACAAAAAACAGTATAACCGTCAAGGCGTGTTTCTTCTTTACGACAGCCCACATTGGTTCCACAACAAAGCTCTCTGCAGTCATGTTCAAATTTGCATGTATGAAGGAAACATGCTTGAAACATGCTTGAGGCGCGTCCGCAGACAACACCGTGTCTTCTTCTGTACGATGTGTGAAAGAGCGCTGTGACTGAGATCTTGGAAAACTTAGGAAAAGAACAAAAAGCAAAGATTTCACTGCGTATAGTTTGTTCAGCTTTCAGGCGCCCAAAGGTCGTGTCACAAACAAGCCGACTCGGAATTCTTTGGTCAAACGAGAGAAAAGGTATACCCCCGCAAACACGCAAAAAAGGAAAGAAAAAAAAAAAAAAAAAGAAATAAGCTATGCTTGTAGACACGAGAAGGAGGAACTTGGGTTCGACCTCAGCGACGAGGGCCGGTTATACATTTGAGTTCCCCAAGGATCGCTTCTCAGCGACTGGGGGCGGGACAGGAATATACGACACAACGCTCAGCCTTCCTCGAACAGGCACGAAGGTGAACACACGTGGCAGATTGGAGCTGGCGAACAAACGAGAACGAGTGGGGGAAGTAATTTTCCAGGGGAAAAAAAAAGCCTTCCGCAGATATGGCCATGACCAAACACCGTCGAGGATTATTTAGTCCTGTCCAGGAATAAAAGTGAGTGATATAATTGGTTTGGTAAAAACAGTGAACGATATATATATATATATATAAACTTGGATTGAGCGCGTTTTTAATAGATTCAAAAATATACGAAAGAGTCAGACAAAGAAGGTGAACACGAAAGATGTTTGTCCTGTCCGTCCTCTTTGACTGACTCTCGTATATATATATATATATATATATATATATATATATATATATATATATATATTTCTTTTTCTAAAAGGTTTTTATGGTTGTACTTAACCTACAACAGTGGTGTATGTCTTTTCAAACTGTACGTTATAGTTTTTTTTCCTTGGACCTCAAATTCGTTTTTACCCGACATAAATAAAACGTATTATTATTATTATTTAAAGCTATTAGAGAGTTTTAGGGGATCGTTTTTGCCCGTCCGATATTGTACGATGGGCCCTCAGGTACGAACTGCGCATATGCGAGTCCTCTGTGGTATAGCGCATGCGCAGTTCGTACCGGAGGGCCTACCGTACCGGATGTGCAAGATCGGTCCCCTAGAACTCTTTATTACTGAACCATTTCACGGTTATTCGCGACTCCGTCGAAATTGACGTCACCAAGCCGCAACGCCCAGAAGCTTCGAAAGGAGGTCCTCTCACCGAGGCCGTCCGCTTTCGCTGCACGGTTGGCGTTAGGGGGTAAGTAACATAGCTTCACGTGCTTGTTTAGCAAGCACGTGAAGCTATGTTATCGAGGCTCAGTGGTGCCGCGAGATAATTGGAAATAAACTAGGGCGTGAGTACGGTTAGATGGTGTGCAATTTCCTTCATCCGCGATATGAAGAACAAATTACAATGCCCCCTCGCGATGAATGTTCCCGCCTGAAACTTATAAGTGCCACGAAAGCCGCCTTGGTAGGGGAGAAACGTGAACAAGTGCTTAGAAGCTGTTTATTTATTTGTTTATAATATTATGATTATTAAGAAACCTAAGCATTTGATTTCTAAGCAACAAACATTTTTCGTTTCCTCTACAAGACGAACGTGCCAACATATATATGCGGAGCGCAAGTTCGTCTGCTTCTTGCACAGGGGTTGCAGTGGCGTCAGAACGCCGAGCTTTGATTGGCTCTCACTTGAAGTATAAGGGGTAGACCTCAATGCTAGCTGCCTTCAGACCGAACCACTACCCTTCAAATGAGAGCCAATCAAAGCCCGGCGTTCTGACGCCACTGCAACCCCTGTGCAAGAAGCAGACGAACTTGCGCTCCGCATACTAAACAAAACACGCGAGGATTCTTTTTTTTTAAATTTGCATGCAATACTAGTTCTTATAGTTTAAAGGGGCGGGTATGTTTTACACTTTACAAAAGCTTACTGGCACATAGTGGGGCCCAAGTATACTCGCACGCAACGTGCACTGTCCAAAAAAGCTTCTTGGTCGCCGCGTAATTTCGAGGATTAAAGCGAGCGTTTTCTTTCAGTCTCTCCTTCACGCAACTCGACGACGTATCTCGCAGGTGGTTGTGTTAGCATGGTCCCCCGAGTGACGATATTTGACTGCGGCTCGTAGATTGGACCCCGAGCATTGCTCGGGGTACCCGAACGCGTTCGTGCATTGCAGCGATTGGACTCGTGTCCAATTGCCGCGATAACATTTTTGCGACTACCACTGCGGGGGAAAAAACTAACGAATGTTTCATGGGTTATAAAGAAGGTTCCAACTTGCACGTTCTCGGTGTTTATTTTTCTTTGAAATCGGGGCGCTTTTTCGGGGTTTATTTTTTCCCACATGTTAACTTCGGAGTCGATTTCCGAGGTCAGAAAAACGATCGGCGTTTATCGGAACTTATTTTGCAGGAAATGAGACACGGGAAGGGAATTTCCCAACCTTCAGAGAACATGGGCTACGATCTGAATACTTAGAGAGCGTATTTGTACCAGGGGATGTGGTTCCGAAGAATGAAACAGCCTCACGGACAGTTCCGTGGGGGTTCTATTTAGGCTTAACATAAAATGAAACTGTAAGCACCAATTTTCATCACGCGTAGCTTTGGCTCTTCTTAGTCAAGAACTGCTCCAACTCGTGGTTTTTCGGTTTTCATCACTTTTGATAAAACTGACTCGGGGATTAATTTTCGGGGTTAATCGGTATTTACTAAAAACACGGAACCCTAGTGATTAACGTCAGAGATTATTTCTAAGCGGTAGTTGCGCGAAGTGGTGGCTTAGAATGTTCACGTTTTTTTGGTTTTGATGTCCATCCTATACTGAATCAACATTAACGGTAGGGCTAGTTGAATAAACATCGGGAAAATAAGTAGCGTAAAGAACAAGGACAAGGCAAATATACGAACATTACTAGTGTTTTCCTGTTTGTATGTTCGCCTTGTCCTTGTACTTCCCGCTAATTGTTTTCACGATAGTAGAATGCTCGAGATAGACCAACGCAGCTTTATTATCATTATTTCTTTACCTTGTCTATGTTACTAAAACTCCATAAATTAAAATTTGAGCCTCGACGTTACGATGCCTAACAGCGCAACTCGTAATGAGCATTCGATCCAGATGATACAAAGTGCGAGTGACGAGATTTGGGGATGTAATCCGCGGAACTCGAGTAAGTTGTCTTTGTATCCGTTTGTGACTGTCTGATAGCGCGTCCCTCGGCGCAGTTTATTTTTATCGTCTATTATCGTGTCGTCTACTTCAAATACTTAAAACTAGGGCTTAGTTCGCACATTCTATGCCAAGTGCTACCTCAAGGCACTGTTTACTCGGTCGGTTGCGCAGGGATCGGAGGCATATTTTTCCAAATAAAACCAAGCCTTACATGCGGTGCCAAGGGACATTCCACAAATACGCGCGTGCTGTCGAACGCTCGGTGTCTTTGCTCAAACGTAGCTCTAGAGGTTAGAGGAACCAGATGCGAAAGGCTCAGAACTTGGTTACCTAATTTAAAAGTTATACATACGATTTTCTAAACTTTTCAATAAGAAAATGGAACGCGCTCCCATCATTGGACGCAATTATTTTTCGCGTATTCGCGCGCTTAGTTTGTCGCCATTTTCTCATTAAAAAAAATCGATGATAGTAGCTTTTATATAAAATTATTGTAATTCTTGAAACCTTGGCACATGGTTCGAATCAGTGGAACTTCAGCTGGGCGGAGACTACGAGTTCGCTGATGCGTAGTTTATTTTTGCGCGAAGAAAAACACGGTTTTATTATTTTTTTTTCTGAAGCACCCTGTACTATACTGCGTGTAAGGGCGGTGACCATGCATCTTGGAAGTGCGTTGTCGGTATGCTCTAATCTTCTTGGATGCACAGATGTGAAGGTAGCTTCTTCTTTCAACGACGCTGGCTACCTCAAATAGTGCCGAGTACACCTAGACACATTTTTACAATAATCATATGCCTCTTGCACATATACTGTTACGTGTCCGTTGCAGGATACAATCATACATGTTGAAGTTGGCAGTGTGAACGAAAATGGCTCAAAGGGAAGCTGAAGCGGTTCTGTATTTTAGGGAAAACGCTTAAATCGTATTCATTTTACTTGCCGAATCACAAATATTGAGAGTATTTTTTTTTTTTTTTAATTTGGTGCACGAAGGCTGCAAAAAATCATTTTGAAAGTATTGCTGAAGCCCCGCCTTCCCGGAGCAAGACGTCATATCCAGAGTTTTCGGAATCTCCGCTCTCGCGCATCTTCAGCGCCTGAGTCAAAGCTATTGTAGCAACTGTAGCAGTTGTAGTCCCGCTGGCGACACCTGGCCTGTGTGGTTCTAACTAAATTTAAGCCATTATGTATTTTAAAAGTAGAAACAAATAGAGAGAAGTAGAGAGAGAAAGGGAGGGAAATATCGCCGTCACGCATTGTAGTTACCGTTCCGGCTGGCAACTGTGGCCGATGAGTGCTTTTTTTGTCGCGGTATCTTCATGTTATCCGTTCCTACACTCAGTTCCGTGAACTTTACTCTGAATGATTCCAGGCTCGTGTCGCGCCTATCGATGTGGCTAAATGTGTCGCGGCAACTCATGTATACCATCCGATATCACTGACCCTGATCTTATATATACACGAGGCATACGGAATAGAACTCAATTTCGAAAACACTTCACGCACTATCTCCGCGAGATAGCAATTTTGTCAGACATGTGCTGCCCGAATTGTGATATAACCACGTGTGCATGTCGCGAATCTTGTGTTATCGCCTTACGAACAAGGTCATCACCTGTATTAAGTAATGCACTGCTTTGCGGCCTCAGGAGTTCCAGGACCATAATATGAATAACGCGCGTAATGGGGAACTATAACTCCACCGTTTTATGTAAGCCGCGCAGGTTCCGGTCATTTAAAGATTAAAGCATTTCTGAAGCATAATATCTGCTACACGCTGCAAAGTGGAACGCCGACTTTCTTACGATAATAAAGACGCGCTAAAATAAAAGATGGTTGTAGTTGAGTTCTGAGTTCAGATTTGACCATAAAAAGTTCATATAAATCATTAAAAAAAAACAAGAGATATGTTACGGCACAGTGTGAATTTTGAAAATAGATTATAAATGATCGTTGCACTTGTAATGCAATTATGTCTGCCTGATATCGTGTGACTTGTTACGGTGGCGCAGTAACGTCATTGTTATAACAAGTGACGTACCCTTTCCATTATCTTTTTTTTTTTTTTTTTGTAGCATCGGGCATTTTGTCCTTTGTCTCTTTCATTATCACAGACATCAAGCGTGCCCTTCCTTGCGCCGAGCCCCAACTATCTTAACTCCAGTTCGTTATTAAATACATTTATCGTGGCACTCATGGCTCCTCCCAAGAAACACTAGAGGTGGGGCTTATGTGGACAATGGCGGCTCGGTTAACTCACACGAAACCCACGTTGTTTCCACGTGGGCGCAGCGTGCGTATGCCCAACTTGGACTGCCCATGCAATACACTCGTAGGTCGCACTTCAGCTACGCAAGGGCATGCTCCATAGGCCTGTAGCTCTCGGCCACGGGGCGCGAGCGCGTCCTTAAGACGCGATCACGTAATACTTGTATTGAGCATAAAGGGACGCTGGCAGTGTTTTATTATGCACTAGTCAGGGTCGCGTACAAGCGTGTGTCAGCCTATGTCTACGCGCGGAAACAGCGTATAAAAGAACTAAAAAAAAAAAGGAGTTTAAATCAACAACTGAAAAGGGCAGCTCGCGCTTTCATGTCCTATCAAACAAAAATAATGCTTTTTTTCTAGTTATTTTGTTCTCGTTATTTAAAAAAAAAAGACAACGTTACATCAATTAATAAAATTCTGCCACCTTGGCGTTCGCGAGCAGTGTGGGAGATCGTAATGACGCACAACCGAAACGCGACCGAAAAATATTAAATTTTGCACGCCAGAGCGCCAGAGGCGTTCCTCAAACTTTAGAGCTGCAGGCATATTTGGGCTGCCTGTGCAGATACCGCCGGGAATCTCACGTCCGCAATGCGGGGACAGAGTTGGCGAAGATACGGGCGCAGCGTGGGCCCGCCCGACTTGGGCTGCCCATGTAAACCCCCATGGGTCCCACCTCATCCGTGCGGGGGCCAAGTTGCGATGATGTGGGATAAACAGCGGTGAGGTGTGGCCATGCCTGACTTGGACTACCTGTACAGCTCCAAAAATGGTACTTTCCGCTGATACTGAGAAGATTTACTGCGCTTTCAGCAAATTCAGCATAGGAGATCGGTTTAATTTGATACTAAATCACCGAGGACTGTAACTTTAAGCACGAGAAAAATGTTTAGGCTTGCAAAACTTTATTATTAACTTACTACTCCGAACATGTTTGTTGAGAAGGCCGTTTTACATGGGGTGGAGGTTTTTGTGCAGAGTATTTAATTTGTGAGTTAATTCCAAACGCGCTCGTTGGGGTGTGTCTCAAGCTGGTTATGTAACCCTATTGCTTGTCCAACAGGATTTCATTTAAAAACGTGCAGAGTTTTTTGTTTAATTTTGTACACTTGAAATGCCAAACTTTCCAAGGGATTGCTCAAGACGTTTAATTGATTTATCATTATGGTAATACTATTTCCAATAGGCACATGAGAAGAGTGAGACACGTTGCATTTGGGATGCACTGCAGTACCCCACACCGGAAGTGATGAAATTACTTTGAACAAAAGTGGGATCCCGGGAGGACCATATATCGGCTGCCCAAGTAGAACCACTGAGGGTCCCCCGAGGGGGGCCCATGTCGGCTGATTAAATAGGCCCTATATGGGCCCCCTAAGGCAGTGCCCAAGTGGCTCCCACTTGGGCCCGTGTTGCGAAACCGACGGGGGACCCACGTGGGCTGCCCACTTGGTGCCCCCGTCGGCCCCCCCTTTTGGAGCCCACATTGTGCTACTTTTCAAATTTTTGAGATAGGCTTTTCGAATTTTGCAGTTAGAAAAATTGGGATGCGACAAAACACGCGGGCCTCGAACACACGAGTGTTGTTGTTGCTGTCCTTGAATTGCTGACGCATACCCAAGGAGAAGATAGGTAAAGGATCTGCGGGATGATTAAAAATGAAGGTCACTAAAGTACTTCAATATATATATTTTTAATGATTGAGCTTCGAGACTAGAAAGCCTTAAACTTAATAGTTCGGATATGCATGTATGTAGTCCTGGATGGTTGCACAAAACGGGTAATTTAAGGGTTAAAAGAAATTGCAGCAGACGAAATAATGTTTTGTATGCTCCAAAACTAAGAATAGACGGACAAAATAACGCTGGCGCTGTCGGATAAATTCGAGGCAAGATAAAAAGTAAAGTAGGCACAGACATGCACCGATAAAGCCGATTTCGCGTGGATAGAAATTGAGATCCGGAATCCTCCACCACATGCGCGTCAGCACTATGCCACACTGTCGGGACTCATCGCTCCAGTAATATTTAAGATATATGTGACAGGGCAATGTCTATACATCTTTTCAGAATAAAGGACCTCTCCAGCCAAAAAATAGTGATAGTAGGTCATCACGCCTCGAGCAATTTGGGTACCTTCAAATACGCTGCCAAGTTAAAAAAAAAAAAAATATATATATATAGCTAAGATCTCATCAGAAGCTCAGATTTCGATACACATATTTTCGTTTTGTCACTTGACGGAACCTGTGACGTAACAACGAACTACACCCACTAATCGTGACGTCACGACTTTTGTGGTTCCCCTCCTTACCAACACCGAGCCGCTCTGAGGGCGCAGTCACATTGAGGGGTTGGACAACCTTGACCGTCAACACGAGGGAAACATGTTTCCGGCGACCCTTTGAGATTGAGACGACATTAACTGTTGGAAACATGTTTTTGTCACCCAGCAGCCATATTGGCCGATATGTTCTCCGGCAGTCGGCGAACACCCTTTCACACCGAGCTGACGGCGCGGCCAACATGGGGTGCATTCCGACATCTTGTTTGTTTACCTTTTTTTGAGTGTGATGCGGCGAGGTTGAAAATCAAATGTACATCTACAAAAATCTAGTGCATTCGAAAGGTCAAAAATTACCACGAGACGACATCCTTTAGTGACAGTGATGGGAAAGCGTGTCATGGAACCTATTTTCCGGTCCCTATTTCATGGAAACGGTCTTCAATCGCCGACAAAGCAGCTAACATTAACCGAGGAAGATAATATTAACAAGGTGTAAAGTTGGGCGAGTTGGTTGATGGTCATATTGAATGGGTTAAAACAGCGCAAAAAAGACAAAGGACCAGTAAAAGGAAACACACAGACAGCGCTGTGTCGCTGCGAAGTTCATGATTTTCCACGTTCTACGTTTTTATGAAACGTAGAACGGCTACGAAGCCGTTCTACGTTTCATAAAATTCCCATTGCTAGTTAGTGTAAGAGACGCTACCGTCCACTGTTTACTTAAAAGCGTTTTGTGTAGCCTGGCGCTCAGTTGTAATCATTTAAAAAGTGCGACTGGCGGTTCGGCCGTCAGAACGATCGGTGTAATATATAATTTTCAAATCAATGCTGTTTATTTTCCTTTCCTATCTGCCTTGCGATCGCTTCATTCACCCAAACCTCCGGGGTTTTTGAAATTTTTTACGTGTCTCCAGTTGCCGTTTCTAAACTCCAAATATCAAGGACACTTTCGGCAGCGGTCGTTTTCAGGCATCGATTTTTGAACGTCTAGGTACGCATGCTATTTTTATCATTCTATAGAATGATAAAAATAAGGCTCTTAAAAAAAGCTAGTAGTATTTACTAGGTAACAGCAAGTAACTGCTTGTCGCATATGTTACTAGGTACCTAGTAACCGTATGTGGTAACGGTTAAGCTAGTAACGGTTACTAGGTAAATAAGATAGTAACGGTTACTAACAAGCTAATATATTTCACTACCTTTAGCTAGTAGCTCTAACTTTCTCAAGGCCCAGGTGGCGCCAACTTCAAATTCAAGATTGAAGTATTATCCCTGGGATATATATACTTTTTTGCTCGCTGCTTACATGCATATTTGCACATTTATTACACCTTTAACACAGACAAGAAATTACAACCATAGGTGGCGAACACGAACAAACAACACACACGCGACGATACGCTAACTCAATCGCTGCCCCCAATGGCTAAAGCCATGCGTCTTTTATAGTGGTAATTTGAAAGAAGTGGGTTGGTCAGTGACCTGCCGTAAAATATGTTACAAATATGATGCTGCTTTCGCACCAGTTCTTCGATATTGTTATTAAACATTCAAAGGAATGTCTCCCTTAGTAAGAAGTAGCGATGCACACGCTATTACTTGCGACAGTATATAAAACAGCCTCCTCATAATTCCTGCAGCCACGTTCTCGCTTCCCCGCATAGCAGCTGCAGTTACTATGTGTAGTCAATTGTTAGTGAAAGGTAGTAACGGTCAGAAAAAGGTACTAACTGCTGCAATTACAAGCCTTTTACTATCTTTTTTTGAAGAGCGTAGATATATATAGATTGATAATTTCCGGCAATTAAAATCTTAACTTGTTTAAATGCTAAAGACAGCTGGAACATTTATTTTCGACGATCACTTTTCGTAATTACGTACAAATATTTTAAATGTGTCAGCTGCACACCAGGCCTGAATATTGTTAAATAGCAATTGCCAGCCCTTGTGGAATCGTTAAACCTTAGACTACGCCCGATTCGTTCAAACCACGCTCCAGCCGCTCCCAAGAAAGTCCCACGACACAGCAAGTGCAATCAAATGGTATACTAATTAACTCACATTCCGTCCCCCCAAGTCCTGTTCTCCCCCGGTGGCGGTCGCAGCTGAACGGCTTCCTCCATGAGTCAAGACCCTCTACTAAAGACTATTTAGAGTCGATATTCTCTCTGCTCAAGACCTCCGATGAAGCCTCTCGATAAAGACCCCATGAAGACTGTCTTTCAGAGACTCCTATTGAAGACCGTCAAATCAAATTTCTGGCATGAAGACTGTTTAATGAAGATTCTAGTCAAGACTGTTAAATCAAGACCTCCAGACCCCCGCCTGCTATATTTTTATATAACCAGGCAGACGCCTTTGTCTCCCGCTCCCTCTCGCTCCCACCGAGAATCTCATTCCCATATAAGGCCATGGGTGTGCACTACGGCGTCTTTCTGGCGAGAAATTCCTGTTCGATACTGTAACGCAAACCTCAACGGATATTCGCCTATCGGCGAATACCCGTTGAGGATGAGTCAACAAGTGTTCACACCGGCGGAAAATGTGGGCTTCGGCACCGGACACGTGGAGGCAAAGCCAAAGGTTCTCCACACCCTTCCTTTGGGTAAAGTCTTTGAAAGATACACGTTACTGATGGTGTGCTTCACGCTCGAAACAGTCTGCGTTGTCGTGTTGTCGGTACAAAATTTGTTTATCTACCAAACCGGGCAAGATGCGTTGTCCAACACAAGTTGCTGCTGTTTTTGTTGCCGAAAGCTGTCACACCGAGGCAAGACTGCTGCGGTCATTTATATTGTACTGATGTTCCCGCAATGTCACAGGTCTGTTGGGCAACAGTGCCAACCTATTGATCGACGTGTTGTATTGATGTCGCCGACGTGTTTCCTCAATGGGACAGTGCCTTTAGAAGCCCCTTCCCGCCAACAGGTGGGACGGCGGGAGAGGAAGCATTGTATAGATGGCGAGGAGGGCGGAGGAAGGAACGCCCTAAGACGGCATCCTGATATTGTTACCTGCGTTGCTACCTCGGGCTTCCACCATCTTCAGCAAACAACCCAACGCTTGTTGCGGAAGAAGAATGGCCTCTATGTTTAAGACTTGAGGAAAGAGCATTGCGTGACTTTGCTCGCATTAACAGTGTTCCCGTGGTGGACAATACAAATGCCCGCCGGTTGGCCCGTACAAATTCTCGCCTCGGACAGCTGGCATTCAAGTTTCAGCACGAGATCGGAGCACCAGGGAAACTTCTAAATCCTCCTCCCGTACATTAAAAAAACAAAAAAAAAAAGCGTCCCTGTTGATTTAGAAAACACTACCAATTTTCAAACGTAAGATGAATGTCGCCACTCTAGTTTCCCGATCGATCACGCTCGAACGCCTGGAAAAAGCTTACGGTGATTGGACCCACGTCTACACGGACAGCTCTGTCAATACGGTCAAGAAAAGAGCAACTGTTGCTATTACTCTCCCAGAAATGGACTCTGAAGTGTTTGGCAGGCTTAACTTCGAGACATCACCGACTACTGCAGAACTTGTTGCTATCTGGGTGGCGTTTGAGTCCATCAACACATTACCCCGCTAACCAAAGCTGTGGTACTCACGGACTCTAGAGGCGCACTACAACAATTACAACAACTACAACTACAACAGCTACAACGTCTCAAGAGGGCCACCCTAGTTTTAAATAGAGTAGCCTTAACAGCTGATATGGTGGAAGACCTTGACTGGAGTTTGGCTCTGCGGTGGATTCCATCCCGTGTAGGAATTACCGGCAACAAGATAACAGGCGAGCTTGCTGCGCAGGCCCCTTATGACGGTTGCCCTACATTCCTTTTAGATGGCTTTAATGAAGAAGCCCACAGACTTATACGGGACATCATCCGCAAAAAACAGCCTTACGCAGGGGTAGCGACAGGAAGATCACCTCAAAGCATCCCTCGCAAACTCCCACGTTCAGAGGCATTACTTTTTCACAGACTTCAAACCGGCTGCCCGCGTACCGCGAAGCGTCTCCTTATGTACCGCCGCAAGGCAGATCCCGGATGCACAATTGGCTGTTATCCTGAAGACACAACTCATACACTACTTCTCTGTCCAACTCATGAGGACCTCTGAAAAGTGCTACTGCAATCCTACGCTGTAGTTGGACTTCCTCACTCCCCTGCCCAAGAGTTTTTGAACCCCAGCGGAACGCGGGGAATTGTTGATAACGCTTTTCGTGCTCTCCTCCAATATCTCCGGGACGGTGAGCTCTCTGATCGACTCTGATGTTCGCAGGCAAAAAACAAAAACTTATACGTTGTATCTGGGACAAGTATTCACATATGCGAGTGAATAGGTAGCATGGCAAGTTAACAACATCCTGATATATATAGTGCGGAGCGGACATGGGAACCTCCGCGGTACATTGACGGACTTTGCCAACACGGATCGGCACTGCGATAACAGGTGGTGTTATCTTCCTGCTCGATGCGGAGTCATTTTCTCACAAGCCCAATTCTAAGCACGCCCGTTGGCTTTTGGACTGCAGTGCATGGGATGCTCAACTTAACTATTTCTTCTTCCTCTTTCCTTTACTTATTGTTCTTCCAAAATGCCAGGTATCGACTTGCCCCTGACTGGTGGACCAGACGTCTCCACGCTCCCCCCTTTCTCTTCACCCCAAAATAAACCAACGAGCACCTACAAATAGCGGCCGTTAAAACATAGCATGACAAGCAGAAATCGTTCCTGGGACGGCTGAAAACAAATCAGGAAACCACGGCCAAAGAAGTGGAAGTACGAGCAAGTTACCTCCTTGAGTACCAACATAGCGTCGGGGCACAAGGTTGCTTGACAAAGAGCCAACTTGCTGAATGCCCGCTGAGAAGCTGGTGGTAGCATTTTTTAATACCGGTTTTAGATTGGATCGCGGTTTCTTATTAATGTAATATTTTGAAAGTGCTCGTACTTTGTCTCCGTGAATGGATATCAGTAATTTATTTTGGTTCAATTGTTTGACCGGAGTTAACCTGTAAAATGTTCCCGGTGTCCGAAAAAGATTTTTTTTTTTTTACAACGTTATATTCATACAAAAATAAACTACACGCCGTCTGCAGAGTCTATCCACTGAAGTGTAGGAGCTTGTCGTTATCTATTCATTAAAAAAGGTATAAGCAATTCTAAACAAAACGTTAATTTAGAAAATTAAAAATAAAACGTACGTGTATACTCCACGGAATTCATCCAATGCTCCGCTTGGGAAGCAGTGTGTCACGTTCAAGTATTGTGGGAGTTACCGTCGATCGGTTAAAAGACGCGGCAGCGTGTGGAGTGTGATCATGGTCAACGTTGGCACTTTGGAAATGTAATTTAATAATTTAATTACAAACCTAGGTGAGAGATACATATAGATGGCTTGCACATGTCTTCATCGCACCCCGCTGACGGTCATTCCAACTTGCCTATGCCAAGGAAAACAAAATAGGTGGTGCGAATTGTACGCTAAAGTTGAGGCTTGGGCGAGTTGGTACATACTTCGGAATTAAAAACAGCGCGGAAAGACGAGGACCAGACAAAGAAGTGACACGTCCGTGTCACTTCTTTGTCTGGTCCTCGTCTTTCCGCGCTGTTTTTAATTCCGACGAATTGTACGCCACAAAAAGGTACGCGCTTAGCTTCGAGGCCGCCCCTATGACAGTTAATGCGACGTCAGTGCGAGCCATGAGCCTGGCTGCCACTTGAGTTGACCAGTAAACAGAACAAACCAAAATACTTTTTTTTTTTTCGTGACGAGGTCGTATTTCTAGAACTAGAACAAAGACTACAAAAGCCAAAGACGAGGGCCAAAGCGAAAAACCGCCACTACGTGAACACGCCCAGCTCTTTATAAACTTCACGTGCACAGTGCATACGACACACTCCGCGTCTGAAATAATTGCCTCGTTACTCGGAAACTTCATTGTCTTTCTCGTTAGAAAAACGTGAACTCCCTAGGAGGGAGGGAACATGCGGAAGAAGTGCACAAGTGAGAGAAGGACATCTAAACGTGGCGCGACAATGCCACCACCGCAACAGTGATACAAGGATGACGTCCGCTCGCGGAGCGTTTTGTCCTCCTCGGCAGACAGTTTTCTTAAAGCTGCAGTCACACTGCCCATTTAGCATACAAAAGACGCGTTCGAAGCGCTTCATACGTATCATGCTTCCAAGATGTCTGCAGCCAGTTTTTTTTTGTATGACCCACGTGACCGTCGTACAAACATGCCTCAGACGCGGTGTCTGGAGACTGTCGTTTGTATGATGTATCAGCGGTGCGACGCTGCAGCTTAACCTTCCGTGAGGGTTGTGCCGTTCCGTGTCGTCACACCCTGTTGGCGGATTTTAAAACAAGGCCGTGCAAACGTCGTCGCCGGTTCTCTTCCCATTTGTACGTGACGTCTGGCGGCCCTATACATGTCAGGGTCTGCATGTCCCGTTGTTACTGTTGCGAGACGGTGTTACTGTGTGCGCGCTTCCCTGGTTCGGTCGCTCTGCGTTCAACTTCCTGGTGTTGGCCTTCACTGTCCCTTCTCGCGGAAGCTACAGCCTCTCA
Source organism: Ixodes scapularis (assembly GCF_016920785.2). NCBI lineage: Eukaryota > Metazoa > Arthropoda > Arachnida > Ixodida > Ixodidae > Ixodes > Ixodes scapularis. The sequence goes on from NW_024609868.1 coordinate 40,626,870, forward strand.
CGTCCGCGAGAAACGTGTGACGCAATGGATATGGTGCAGACCACACAGTCCAAGTATCGCTTCCAGAAGGAACGTTTGACTGGTCGTGTAGTACGTGTTTTATTTGGTCGACTAAATGTTCCACTGCTGGTCAACAGTTCATTGTGAAATACGGCGAATGACGAAAAGGAAAATGTCGTTCTCGAGCGAAAAATGTCACGTATGCTGGGACACTGCAGCACACCCGACGAATACCCGATCGTACGCTTTCGGGTTCAACACTTTCCGGGCCGCATCACTCGCTCGCTTGATCCTGTATATTGAAGTGTGATTGGTCGATCGCGTGATGTGTGGGAAAGTGAACGCGCGGGTAATAATTTGGAAACTGCTTAGGTCAAATACCCACTCAGGTCTCGTGATCTCACGTTCCGCGTGTGTCGCTCAGCCCAACCGGACAGTCACGAGACATGCTATCGGTGAACGGCGTTTGGCAACTTCCGGTTTGTTAGGAAATTTTGTTTAGCTGTTGATAAACGCTGACGATTATCTGCAATCATGGTTTCGAAGACTAGCCTGAAGGTTTCAGAACCATGCTTGCAAAGGCTTGCAGCTCATTGTCGTCGTTTCTCAAGAGTGTAACAAAATTTCCTAAGGAACCGGAAGTTGCTGAACGCGGCTCACCTACTGGCTCCGGAGGTTTGCAACGTCCGTTGCGGTACGGCTTTAATCGGCGCTCAGAGTGCTCGAGCGCCCGGGCGCCCATAGCTTGGACGGCATACAGAAAGCTGTCCGCGCACGGAGCATGCGCGTGAGGGCAGCTTTGGCAGGTGTGCGAATGCACGTGCTCGCTAACTCTAGAAGAAAGATGGCGGAGGTCAGGAGGTTTGTTCGCCCTTTTGGGCCTATTTCACAGATAACTCAGCGAACTAGCGCATGTGGTATACTGCGCGGGCAACCGCAAGTCCCACGAGATCGCGGACTGGCTTGCCGATTCTGTTAAGCCCTTCGTTCTAAAGGCCTTTGAAGTGCCTGTGAAACAGGTGTATGCCTCTCGGAATGCTCGGCAAGAGAAGTAGGGGCACGGTGCATTACTTTTTTAGTGCGAAGAAATCTCGCTAAGTTACCCAAGCACCGAGGAGAATGCTGGGAACCTGGGTATATACGCGCAACATTCCCTGGCCTTACCTGTATAAATAGATTTGAAGCAAATAGTAATAAAAAGAACTTTACGTTCACACGTGCGTAGTGCTATTTGTTTGACAATTTCGTTTTTCAACAGTTACCGTATTGTAGATGCCAGTATAGTACCTGGGGCCCTATGTTGCGCTTTTTGGACTCCCACGGCGGCTATGGAGAAGGAAGTGACGCCAACAACGCACCAAACGCAGAGTGGATGTCGATTGGTGAGAGTCGCTGATGACGAATTTCCGCAGAAGAAAACAAAGCTCACTTTTTCTTTGTTTTCTTCTGGGGAAATTCGTTATCAGCGGCTCTCACCAATCAACATCCACTCTGCGTTCGCTGCGTTGTTGACGTCACTTCCTTCTCCCTAGTCGCCGTGGGAGTCCAAAAAGCGCAACATAGAACCCCTGCTGCAGTGCGTGTAACTACACCATGCTCCTGGGTGTTTTGTATAATATGGCAAAAATTCACTAGACCCACCTCGCCAGCTGGTTTGGCTACACCACTACTGCCATGATGCCACCGGGGGAACGACGTCTTTCTGCACATGCGACAATGTCCCTGCAGCTCTGCGCGATGCAGAGCACGCGACGGCACGAGCCCTCTCGTCCACAGCCACAAGAGCCACTAAGCAAGCTGCGCTTAGAGTATCGGCACTCCGTTCCCCGACATTGTTGTGGGCGCCGCCATTTTGGCTCGTATGCAGAACAGACGCAACGGCCGATCGGCATGATTCAAAAGTGTGACTTCCTCAGCATTAGATTCGGTGTTAGGAAGGTCATGTAAAAATTGCTTTGCTCTGTCGCGAACGGTTTAAACGTTTGTGGAGGGTGGAAAAGCATTTCCTGTGATTTCAGATAAAGTTTCAGATAACTGGCCACCATGATTTTAAGACACAATATGGCCAAGTGCCGTTACTCTGAAGCGTAGCTTATTTAGTGGCACTAACTGCCACTTACCTCCAGATTTATGCTCGTTACTTGAAAAATGTAATTGATTACGTTTACAAAATTACCGAGCCTCAAATGTAATGGATTACCGTTACCAATTACTTTGGCTGAAAAGTACCGGATTACACTACTCGTTAAGTAATAAATTACTTTCACGTTACTTTTTCCGTACACTTGCCCAGAAAACGATAGGAATAATTTTGATATTTTTCAAGAATGTTCTGCAACCACTACTTTTCATTTCTCGTACGCCCGTATTATGGTAGTCCTTGTAAAAATAAAATATTGTATTTAAGAGAAAGAGTGTAGGTGCACTCCGTTCACCTGTAAGCTGACACAAGGCACCGAAAGCTGCAACCACATTTGCCATCCCGCTAGCTTACGGCCTCCGGAAATAATCCCTGGCATTGTGCAGACAAGGCTAGCGGTGCGCATGCTCAGTAGCAGCGTCTACCTCCGCTACGAGATTCGGAGCTAACGAAGCGATCTACGAAAGCTCCCTTTTGACTCGGGTGTTTTGCCCGTTATCCACAAGAAAGGAAAAACTTGTTTCTAGCGTTACAATGCATAGTCAATGCAGAATGCAGGTGTCCAAGCTTATTTTGACGTGTTTCCGTAGATTATAGTTCGTTGTTCTTGCTGACAACAATGTTTTTTTTTTTTTTTTTGGGGGGGGGGGGGGGAGGGGGGGGGGGGCAAGCAAAGTATGCACTCAAGTTCTGGGTTTCCGTTTTCCTTAATGCCATGAATTTTGAACATCTCATTAAGAAATGGCAGTAAATTTGAGAGGTAGGCTAGTTGGTACGTGTTTGACTTGTAAAGCGCCTAAAAACCAGGACACGAGGAAGACCTGTCAGAACCAAGCGCTAACTTACAACTGAACGTTTATTGAAAAGCACTTACTATTTGTACACAAATTCAGGCTCCCGACACAAAAAGAAAAGCTCTTCCCCAGTTAAGTGCACTGGCGGTGCACTCACGCAGCTACCCTCGCCCTTTACTCTAACGCAGTAGGCCTCAAAACTCTCTCTCAGTTTTGATGGTCGCGGAGACGACGGACACTCCATGACCAAAAACTCGACCACTCAGAGAAAAAGTGGCGGTTACGAGTTGTCGATCGTTCATCGGTTCTCACGTTCATACCTATATTCGTGGAGGCAAGGGAGGGAGGGCATAGAGAGCGAGACAAGCGGTGGCCATCGGTCTCACAAAACAATAGAGGATCACACCACTTTTACGCGTTCTCTCTCACTCTTTGTCAGCACTCCTTAAATGGCCTAACCCTCCCCCCCCCCCCCCTTTTTATGTCGAAAGTTGACTGTAAAGTGAGGAGTGGACTTGAGACCACCATGCCCAGACAAGTAAACCAAAAGAAGTATCGTCCGTACCCTTGAAGACGATGCTCTTAGCCTCGCGCCTGGCAGAATAAAGAGCGCACATCAAAGACGAAGAGAACTCGACCATCTCGCGCGAGGCTACACCGTCTGTTACGCGAGTTGTGGACCCGCGAATCGAGGGGTAAGGACCCGCGTTTGATGTCTGTGCAGGTGGCGGGAGACGTCGAAAAAATTGGAAAGGGAGAAACGGTGTAAACGACTAAAACAAATAAACACAAAGAGCTTTCTCGTGCCAGGGAGAAGAAAAATACAATGGAAGGCGACGGAGAGCCTACACGGCGTTGTCTTACTTGATCTTCGTTTTTTGAATATTTGCACATGCCATGCCCGTTTTTTCTAGTTTTTTTACTGACCGGTCGTACAAAAAATCGTGTTTAGGCTTTTCGGTTATTTTCCCCTTCCTGATGTTTTCTAGTTTGTTGAACTTGCTCTCTTAATGCTGCTGAATGTTGTGCTCGTATTGCTCCAGTTACTTTATTATGCTCGTATTAAAAAAAAAGAGTAATTACAGTAATCTGTTACCAATATTTTGTAACTAAATTACATTACAAATTACTTCCGAAAAAAAGTAACGTGGCGATTACAAAATTACACGAAAAAGTAACGGATTACTTCCCAAGTCTGCCTACCTCGGACCAGGGGCGGACGGGGAAGGCGGGAGGAGGCGACCGCTTTGCACCGACCCCATAAAGGCCGGTTCTCACATGCAGCGAAGCGCTGATGTAGCGCTGCTCACTTATCGTCTGCCATGAGCAACAGTTTCTGACGGTGTGATACAAAGCTGGGGAACGCTCCCGTCTGCTCTCGCTTAGCGCGAGGGCAGTGCTACGCTTGCGGCGCTCCGCTGCATGTGTGAACAGGCCTTAATCGTCTCCAGGTCAATTTTTTTAAATCTAAAAAACGACATGCACCAACTTTTTTGCGATGAATAAATGTTTAGTTTTATTTGAAATGGAAAATATTAGGTAAACAAAAGAGATTTGAACAACGCTTCGTCCGTGACGTCAAATCTCTCTGCGCGGAACGCTTAGTGAGATCGGTTCTTTGGCTTTCCTGCGTCCAGGGTCGTGGGAACCCGGCAGCGAGGCTCCCCTGACCTCGGACAGCGAGGATCCTCGGGGCGTGCGTCGGAATCGAACCACGTTCACGGCGCAGCAGCTGCGTGCCCTGGAGCGTGCCTTCGAGCGAACCCACTACCCGGACGCCTTCGCCAGGGAAGAGCTGGCGCTCAGGGTACGACTCAGCGAGGCCAGGGTCCAGGTGAGGAGAGTCACCGTTGTTTAACGTGTACTATAAATGCCGCATCAATGAGTTCCTTTTTTTTTTTTTTACGGCACATATTGGTATTGGCCCATATCCGCGGGCCGACGCTTTCAACGTGCCCGTGGTGTTGCTTTTGCTGGCAACATTACTGTTTGCAGTCAATTACTGTTATTTGCCGCCTGGGTGGTTTTCATAGTACGTTGCCGTCAACTCTGCTCGGTTTACTGTTACGCGACACGTCTTACCTCGACCAACGACCGCGAAAGGGTCACGGTCGTCTGCTGCATCCGAAAGAGTGGAATATTCGAATAGGCCAATTGGAACCTGGATTTGCCCTATGGCTTTACACCGTGAGGACCGACATTGTGGACGCAACGTGGGGTTTATATCAGTGAAAGAACACTTGTCGGCAAGGAAGAGAATATTGTTTTCTTTTCTTGCTGTCAGACTTTCTTTCACTAAAATAGATGATACAGGCGCTCACGAGGTCCTTTCTTGTTTTGACAATATTTGGCTTCGATGGACGTCGATCGGCTCAGAAAAATTTCGTCTTCCTCAATTATTCTTTGATCCAGGTACCGTTCTGTTCTCAAACTCTCGCGTGCATATCCCAAGCGTCAGAGTTACATTCTCAAGGATTTTCACCTTCATAGTTTATTTACTCGGCCAGAAAAACACGCGGTTCTCTTTTTCGGGGAACGCACTGTACTTCGAATCTTCTGTAAGGTGTAAAAAAAAAAAAAAAAAAACTAGTAAAAAAGAAAAAAAAAAAAAAAGAAAGAAAAAAAGAAACATTTGCGCTTTTTATACACGGCCAAGATACACGGTGTTGTTGCTTCCGAACAACAAATACATACAAATACTTAGGTGCGATATTTTCTGGAGACGGTTTATGGTCAGCGTAAGTAAACAGTGTAATTCGGAAGGTAAGCAGGTCTCTTAGTATTTTGCAGTGTAATCTCAAGCATGTTAGTTGCGAGGTTAAATAAGCCGCCTATCAAGCATACGTTAGGCCGATTCTAGAATATGCTTGCCTTGTGTGGGATCCGGTTTGCCGTGTTTTAGTCAATGCACTTGAGAGCATTCAATCTGTCGTTGCTCGATCTGCAGTGGGGAGATACGATCGCTTTTTAAGCACAACAGAAAGGAAACAAGACTTGGGCTGGATTTCCTTATGAGGAGCGCCGTTGACGCCTCCGAACGAAGCTTTTTTTTTATTTTATCTATTATAAACGAACAGGAATTTCTGCCTCATCATACTTACAACAGACAAATTATAGTACAGAACAGTGTCCGAAATCCAGCGATAAAAATGGGAAATAATAATCTGAAAACCAGGTTTCCGGGAGCGGCGTATAAAACAAGAGTTTTGCTTTTTGCAGCACTGTTGGCATCGATGTTGTCCTTGGAGCTTCGTGACTGTGCATTTTTGACGTTCTTGCATTATGATGTGTGCGAAGGTTTCTAAAAAAAAAAAAAAAAGGAGTCTTGCAAAAAGCACAGCCCCCCTACTGTGCCATGGGCTCAGCATAAAGAGACATTGCGGCTCCCTAGGAGCAGAGCGGACACTAAATAAGCGTAGCTTATTTAATAACACTAGTCTATACCACCGCGAACAGGTCATTATTGTAAAGTTCGACCGTATGCCGCCAAGCCAAATCTTTTTAAACGCTCATTTTTTGTGTGTGTCTGCGCGTATTATATTACAGAGGAATTCGTTACCAGCAGAAGTGCCGCGAGAACGCTGATTTATTTTATAGTGCCCCCTTCGCAGCAATGCCCAAAAGGCGCTGCGGGTTTTTCCCGAATAAATAATAAATAATTAAAGAACTAAAGGCACGTAAGCCCGATTCACATGGTGCGATTTTGCTCGTGAATTCGCAGCTGCGTCGTCCGGCAGCTCAGCTTCTTCCCCCGGGCTTTCCTTCTTTTGCCGCACGAGCGACGTCGCAACTGCGAAATCGCAAGTAAAATCGCATCGTGTGAATGAGGCTTTAAACCCCAAGGATATACGAGCGATAGTATTCCACCGAACGTAAATCGTTTCTAGAACGCTTCGCGCATCAACGCGCAGGCCAAGCCGCAGGCGCTTTATTGGGGTTACTTTCCACGAGGGAGGAGAGGAGGCGACATAGATTTTATGTTTTTACGTTTTCTATACTAACTTCGAGTAGTTTCTGTTTTTATCTTTCTCAACCACGACGAAAGCACTCAGCGGAAGAAGAGAGCGCCGATGTGTTATCTCCATCGGGGACGCGTCGCCGCCTTCGACACTCGAGGAAAAGTTTCGTCGCGCAAGCGTGCGAAGAAGCCAAGCAGGCGCGACGCCGGAGCTGCCCCCCCCCCCCCCCCCCCCCCCCCCCCCCCATTTTAGGAGACTCGCGGGGTTCGGAGAGCGGGACGGGTGCTGGGTTGAACCAATTCTACATAGAAGGCAAGGCCTGTGTATGGCGTCATCGTTAGTGGACTCCCGACTCGCCCCAAGCGGCCAACACGGCAAAGCTCGACGAGAACCCGCGTCCGTTTTGGCGTCGATGCCGACGCGAGCTAGACGGCTCTGAGTGGATCCACGAGTGATGACGTTTGGAGGGGAAAGGCGCGAGCCTCGTCTTCTAGATTGAAAACCCCCCCGGTTAAGGGGCAGGCGCCGGGGGAGTCAATCGAGGGTGCCGCGGGCGGCGACCCGAAGTCGAGACGGTCCCCAGCCGGGCTGCTGATAAGGCGGAGTCCCCCTCTCGGGCGGAAAGAAAAGAGATGTCTTCGCGGGGACGTCCGACCCAAAAGGCCCAGGAAACTTTTCACGGTGTGTTTTCCCTTGGGACGTCCTGCTCGCGCTGCTCGAATCTCGGAAGCCGCGCGGGGAGTCATTTTCGTGGAAGTTGCGAGTAGCGTAATCGTCGAAGCATCTCAGTAGACGGCTCTTCCAACGTCTGCGCCCACTGATGCACTGCCTATGCAACAAGCAACAGTAGTACAATGCGACAACTACAGTCGAGTGGTGCGAGCTTGTCACTTCGGCACGCGAGGAAAAGCACACGCCAAAGGCAGCAACAAAAGCGTTGCTGTGGTAGGCAGTTCACGATTGGTCAAGCGCTCACTACGAAGTCTTTAGTGGGATTAATTCTGCTTTCATCGACGTTTGAGACAGATAATCCTGGTTTTTACTTCGAGGGTCGAAATAATAAGAGGGCGCGCTCCACCAAAATATCTCTTCGCCAATAAAATAACCACTGTCAAGACCTTTTTTTTTTTTTTTTTGCTACGTACATGGCATTTTTGCACGGTCCATACCAGCTTCATTATATCTTGATTTGTCACAAGATTCAAAGACGGAGACATCAACTCCGCGATCAAACCTTGGACCACCGCTTGTGTAAGTGACTGGCGGTCCGTAGAAGCATGGCGGTCTGTTCGCGCTCATGCTGTCCGCGATAGCACATTGCGGAAGCGTTGCCTTGCCGTCAGCATGCGCTCAAGCAGGGCTAGAGAGTATCGCGATGCAAATATATCGCGATAGTAGTTTAAAGACACTTTCGATTATCTATATCGAGATTCTTTTGAAAAAATATATTTGTATGTCGATAGTGAAAATCATTTGCGATGTATTGCTTGTGTCGCGATACTCTGCCAGACATAAGGATGTCGTTACATTTGTTGTCCAAACTTAACTGTCCGTTCTCTATGATATACTGAACACCTTTTTGGCGCAAGAGGTCCCAGAATTTGTCATACGAACCCGCCGCGCAGTCATATCTATAGGGGGACGTCTAATTTTCTGGTCACCCAAAACTTAAAACAAAGAAAAAAAAAAGTCAAATTAAAAACGAAGGTGGTTCGAAGAACGGTCACTTGCAAGAATAGCAGGATTAAATTCCTCTCAAAATCCAGTTTTGCCGTAAAGGTGTGTCTCAAATTGAGACACCTTCTTGTCAAAACAGGGTTCAATTTGGGCAGACACCTTTTCTCAAGCATGGCAAATCGTCGTTGGTTTCCAGTTTACAGTACCTATGTGGGGTCACTGGGGGCGACGATGTCAGTGTGTTTTTTTAACAACATTTGGGATGGTAGTTGTGTATAGATGAAACGTTTGAGGTAAAGAGTGGTGCATGAACTGGCATAAGCTTGAGGAATACAAGCCCTGCCAATTGCATTCGCCACGAGCTGCACCTTCGCGCCTACCATCGTTCAAAAAAAGAATGCATTTGTGTATCTGTATCTACATTCTGGAATACTTTTTATTGCGTTTTTGCGGAAGTATCTCAGGGATATACCGTTACATAAAAGGCAAATGTAGCTCAATATCTGTATCTCGGCTTTAAAATACATGTAACTAAGTATTTGTATTCCGAAATACTTTTTGGAGTATCTCAGCCCAGCCCAGCGCTCTGCAAACTCGGATGTGGTCAACATTATATATACCACATATATTTCTCTTCTTCAGCACGTTCCACTCTTCCTATTACCGGGGCACTGCGGATGGTGGCACCATGCCGTCGCATACGAAAACAAAAAATAGCCGGTGACAACGAAGCATATCAATTAGCATCCCCACAGAAAAAAAAAAAAAACTTAGCGTGTACGTTATGAGTGTTATAAAAAATAAAGAAATGCCTGAAAAAGTATGGCCAATCCTTCTCTTCAGCATCTCTTACGTATAGACATAGGTCCGTTTGCTTAAAGTTCAACACTTCATTCCGTTTTGTGTGCCGTCGCACTTATCGCCATCACGCTAAAAGTCTTTATTGTCCCTTTTCGGTTACCTTCTGTTTCTATTAAAAACTGATCAAGTGCATCAGGCTCCCAAAGATCTAGTTTGCGTAATTGGATGCTGAGGACAACGTTACTCGTCATATCTCCAAGCGCATCTATCGGGAACTGAGCTGGCCATAACACATATCTATTATAGTTTTGGAGAAGAAAAAAAATTAAAAAAAAAGCTTTTCATCTGAAAGCTATAGGTTGGGAAGTCATCGTTCGTCACTTTCGAATAACAAATGCAATGCTTAGTGAATTAATCCTAAACACAACAAAGAAATGGATCACTGCGATCCACTGCAGACACGCACGTACCTCACAACGCCCGGGCCGTCCAGCGGCAACCTTGGGTTTTCCTGTCTCCGTTAGAAAACACTTGTTTTTCTTGCTCCTGAATATATATGCACTTGATCAAGACGGACGCCCTCGTCAGATGGCCCCCTTCGTTGCCGGAACTGCAAATAAGGAAACGACGTACAACAGTATTATGGCTTACCGCTGTCGGACTTCCTTGTCGGATCTTTGTTTTCTTGAGCGATCAATATTTACGGCGCATTTTCGTCCTCCAGAGTGTCAGGCTCAGTGGCCTTCGCGTCGTTCGCTTAGCTTCTCGGAGACGAATGATCACGTCAGCTAGCTGTATGCAAATGAGCCGTCTTTGTGCGACTTTTGTTGAGTTTTCCCCCGTAAAGCTATTCACACGGAACCGAACAGCGCACCGCACAACTGACAGGTTGCACTCGCCATTAATTTTTTTTAGTTTTTGCCGTAATTTTTTTAAAGAGGACTCGGCATTATATGTCTGAGTTTATCGGTGTCTAATTCTACATGGGAGCGAGTCCAGAATTTACACCTAACCTTGTACGTAAACAAACACATCTGCTTGCACACTACAGCAAGCGAACATGTGCACTATTATAAGTACATGGAAGGTTCCTTCGATAGCTGTGCCATTATTTTACAGCAAAAAAAATAATAACAAAAAAGTTTTTTTGTTTTTTTTACTGCTTGTAATGTATGATACAAGAATGACGTGCTTCGGGATGCCAGACATGAAACAATAACGAATACTAAACCTTAGATTGATTGAATTGTGGAGTGGCCCGGGGATAAATTCAATTCGTCTAACTTTCCGAAGAGTACGCAGACAGCAATGGTTAGCGCTAACTCTGAAAGCATGGAGGGAGCTGGGCGAAGGACGGAACCGAGAAAACGCACCGACCTGCAACGTAAGACATGCATGTAAAACGTCACGAGTCACATCTCAAACTTAAATGTTTTTCGGTGAATATGTTTCCCCAATCTCGTCATTTGTAAATCATTCCGAGCACCATGCGGGAGAGTGAACAGTTTTCAAAGTGTAATCGTAGCGTAATTTTTATTCTTATTCTTTTTAGTAACACGTTCATTTTATTTCGGCAGAGCAGGTGGCAGCGAATCGAGGTACCGAAGGAGAGCAGCGCATCGGAAGCCAAAGATAACATTTGGATGAATGAGATTTGGGCAAACAAAACACGCGTGGTGAACGGAGATTTCGAGCACGTGTAAACGACATGCTCGGTAATCCTGCGGAACTTGCCGTATCTGAACACAAATACGAATAAAATATTATCCAAAGAGAACCTCCCAGGTATTTTCGACAAAAAGATGCGGAGCACGCACACAATCAATTCCTAAAAATGTATAATTTATTTATATTTTTTATAGTAAGCGGGTTTCTCTTGTCGGTGAGCCAAGTAACCGAAAACGGTATTATCTAGCTGTCAATTTAGAACGCTACGCTTTATCTCAGTCAACGAAAATGTTATCTAGCTGTTAAATTACAGCGTTACGATTTAACGCTGCTCTTGAAAATATCCACCATGTCTGGCATGCACTTGCAAATCTAGTTCGTGTGACGAAATATCCGCCGCAGTGCTGCGAGTACGCGCATAATATTTACGCATGCGCATAATGTTTGATGCGCGCACACGATAGCTATCTATAGTCACCGACAACTTAACAAACCCAGGGTGTGGCTTAATATGTTCACGCTTCTCCCGTTCGTGATTGGTTTTTGGGCGTTCTTAGCGGTAAATGCCGCGCTCTCATTGGCTGCGGGGGGATCATGAGATGCTCGACACGCCCGGCGTTTCTCAATCTGTCAGTGACGTATAGTTTACAGGATAAAGCACCTCCTGAATCATCGAACAACACATCTTCTAAGCTCCTCGCGAAATGCAGTACCGTATTTATTCGAGTAATAGCCGCACTGTTTATGAAGACAACCCGAGTGTTCGCTTTTCCGCGGAACATGCGGCTTGCCAATCACCGCGATCGACAGCATGATTCCAGCGGTTTACAGGACAGAGATGATATCTTCGCGCGAAGATACCATCTATGAAGAATGCATTTGTATGGAGAATCGTGTTCTCTGTTTGGTTATTCGCTATGTTATTTTTGCGCAATGGGATGATTGGCTAGGTATGTGCTCTGCGGTAAAGCAGACGCAAGGGCCTTGTTCATAAACAGTGCGGCTATTACTCGAGTAAATACGGTAATTATTCCAAGTTTTTTTTTTTAAATTTTATACCTTAGGTACAGTTTCTAGTAGCTTGCAACTAAATTGCAAGCTACTTTCCTGCTGGTACTAATTTCTCGTACTACCAGCAAAATGAGAGAAAAAAAAGGGGGGGGGGGGGGGCTCACATAATGTGCGACCAACGACGATCCGGTGCCTCGTCTCGATGGTATTTGAAGTGGCGTTTCTGCAGCCGAAGGCCTTTGTGTCAAGCTGCAAATCAGTTCACGAGATTCAAACTCTGCGCATGCCACTCGGCGTGCATGCGCTCCAGGTTGGCCGATCCTACGAAGGCCTTCCGCACAAAATGTCACTCGAAGCGCCGGTGACCAAACGAGACGTTGTCCCTTGGACGGCCATTCTGGTGTTTCCCGGAGGTCCAGCTTCGAGGTTAACAAGCCGCGCAGTGGTACTGCTCGTTTACATCGTGCAAAAGACACGGTGTTTGTTCTGTAGACATGGTCACAGAGTTTTCTACGGAGACGCTTTAAAGGAATACTACAACAAAATTTCGGCGCTCATTTTTTGGTCTATATGTGTTCAAAAGAGCAGTATCATATATCGAACACACCAATGTCTTGTTAAAAAAGTCTCGAAAAGGAGTTTTAAAACGAATTAAACGATTGGCAAAGAGCACCTGGTGGATGTCGCTAACGCCTCGTTTGTAATGCTCGTCTAGGAACCTTGGCAGCTAGTGACGGAGGTTGTTTCGCCTCCGGCCACGATGAAAGAAGGGGGAAGGAGGAACTCCCTTCTTCCCGAGAACCCCCTTTGTGTGTCCCAGAAGTCGCTATTGTCCCCTATACAAGATTATATAAGATTAACCCGTCACTCAAAATTCGTACAAAAGCAGCCGCTTCGGTGGCTGGAACGACTAGGCCATCCTCTCGAAAGTCAGCCTCGCCGTAGCTTTGCTCGTCCCGAGACGACCTACGTAACGATTGCGTTGGATGTCACGTGGTCTCCGCTGGGCTTTCTCCGAGCGCTTGCCAGAGTGGGCCGTTTATAACAAAAAATACAGCCACCAGGCTCAAAAAACAAACGTGCGATTGTCTCTTACGGATATTGTTGATCATATTCAACCTGTTTTTGAACACGACGGGAATATTTCAAATTTCGTTGAAGTATCCCTTTAAGCACATGTTCTAAGCATGTTTGCTTCATACAGTCTGCAGACAGTTGTTGTTTGACCAATTTGAGAGGACATAGAAGGAAGAAACACGTCTCGGACAGTACACATTGTGTGCGATGTAGTCGCAGTGTGATGGCGGCTTTCGGGGTGACGGTGGTTGGTCAATGCGTCCCTTTGTGCGCAGGTCTGGTTTCAGAACCGCCGCGCCAAGTTCCGTCGCAACGAGCGGAGTGCGCAGCGAGGCCTGGCGCACGCCCCCGACCGGCTGCAGGCCGAGCAGCCCGTGCTGGCAGCCCTAGCGCCCCCGTCGACGGGACACCGGTCCGGACACCCCGCGGCGGTCGGACAGCCGCCCCACATGCCCTGGCCCACGGTGGCCCACGCGCAGCACCACCAGCTTCGATGGTGCCAATAAACCTCCTCTGTACTCTGCCGACCCTCTTTCCAAGTTTGAAAGTTTCTTTTATGTTATTGTTTCTTTCCAGCGTATAAATTGATGTGGTCTTTCTGACGAAAAAAGAGAAGTCACGAAGACTGCTTTACGAGGCTAGAGAGCCATTACTAGGCGACGGCAACGACAACGTAAAGAAAGCACAAATACGTAAGACAATGAACGTCATTCGCTCTACTGCGCTAAAAGTAAAATGATATCTTTGATGATTAAGTTGACTTCAGTGCGAAACACAGACAGCCAATCAGGTCATACAACAGAAAGATCCTAGCGAATGACGAGGCTCAGAAATGTTGCATTACAACTATGAGGTGCATTTCATCTGCGCCGTTCTCCTGTATCGGTTTTTTCCCTGGCCTTCCATCCGTTCTAAGAGGAAGGGAAGTGAAAAACAAGCTCCGAAAGAGCGCTCTTTATGGCCCTAAGACTTTCACACGTGACGTCACACGTCCCAGCGACTCGGCACGGAGCTTCGTCGGGGTCTCCCCGTCCCCAACCGTCAGCGCGGGTGTAACCCAATACACCCGAAACGGCTCAACTCCTGCACGTCGACACTGACGACGAGGCGAAACTTCGCCTCGTGGCAAACCAACTTCCCAGGGAACTCCCTCTCGCCTCCTTCCGCTACCCCGGGACGCCCTCCCGTCCGCCCTCTAGAACCGCCGTTTTGAAACACTACTCGCTCATTAGGAAGCGTTAGTCAAGCGTTTTTGCACTTCCACTAAAGCCACCCCAATTTGAGAGCAGAAGGGTCCGGTTACCAACCACTGAGAGGATGGGGCGGCGCGCGGGGATGTGTAATTTTTTCTTTCTTTTTTAGTGCGATGACATTCTTTCGCTCGCCCCCCCCCCCCCCCCCCCCCCCGGATTTTGTGGACCTCTGCCCTCTAATGCGAACCTCTCTGGCCCCCTAAGGCGCAGTTTCCCCGCTAAATTTAGCGGAAAAATTTACGTCATATGATCTCATATCACCTGACTTCTAGGGCTCTAGGCCCTAGAGGTTGTCCTAGAGGTCGTCCTTGAGGTCGTCCTAGACGTCGTTTTTAACGTTGTCCATGGCCTGGTAACAATTAAAAGGAGGCAAACATGACGAATGCTATCGCAGTTTATAAAAAAACCAACAATAGTGGTTTCTGCAGCCCTTATTTTGACGGTTCATTCGCGATGCAGCAAATAATATATATATATATATATATATATATATATATAGGAAATGTGACTCATGGCATTGTGGCACCTGCCTCCCCCCCCCCTGGCCCTACTCCCTTAGGTTTTTCACATTTTTCAACGGAGTCCCCGCGTAGCAACAACTTCTCCTGGCAAGCCGTCACCAACGAGTCAACCAAAGAGCAACGCGAGGCACGGATCTTCACGCCGGATGCCTTAAGCTGCCGGCGTGGCTTTTTAAACGCGGGACGGAGTAGCCCCTCAGCCCGTCAGCCCCGGCCCGAACCTTCACCGCGGCCGAGAGTGCCGAGAGTGCGCGGCGCGGAGTCGTCAACGTGGCTCCTCTTCCTTTCTCACCGCGAAGTCTGGCCGCTGCCAGCACTCACGGGGAAGCCGGCAAATTGCGCGTGACAATACGGATGAGCCCGGGGCTCAGCGCTGACAGGACTCGGGGCGCGGGTGGAGGGGGGAACGTCGGGAAGCAAGCAGAGGCTCGGCGACCTCTTCGGTGCCGCGCGTCGCATGACGCATGACGCGGCTTCTAGCAGCCGCAACTGCTGCTGTTGCTGCTGGGGGACGGCAGTCAGCCCGGCCGCCCCTTGCAAAAACAGAACGGCGCGTGTTTGTGCACTTTCCGAGGGGAGTCTGACGGATACGGCGAGAGAAAATGCGAAATGTCGCGGAATTTTCGCTTGCCAATTTTTGGTGTTTTTGTTTTGACTATGCTGGGGTCACAGGGTGCCAATTGAGACCCTGCGTATCCTGTTCCATCTGTTTTTTTTTCTTCCTCTTTCTTTTGCTTAGTTTTATGTTTTGAAAATGTCATACCTCCAGTTTTCCGCAGGTTAAGCCTTCGACAAACTTGTCGAATGTCGTCGTCTGTCAATACCTTGTCGTCGTCTGTCAATACCTCCGTCTCGGGTTTTTCACTAAAATGTTTGATATACACCAGCTCACCTGGCCCCTAACGTTCTGCTCAATCCCCATCACTACGTTTTTAAAGAAGCAGCTCTGAACA